>NW_028173659.1:94200-119200 GCF_963971535.1 Notolepis coatsorum | reverse complement strand
TAAAACGCTGACGATAGGCCTCGGGGACCAACTCATAAGCCCTCAAAATGGAAGCTTTAACCAGCTCATAATCAGCGCTTTGTTCAAGGGACAGAGCAGTGTAGGCTTCTTGTGCCCTACCAACTAAAACACATTGCAGCAGCAGTATCCAGGCGGTATCAGGCCACTTCAATGTGGTTGCCACCCGTTCAAAAAGGGGAAAATATCTTTCCACGTCTTTCTCAAAAAATGGTGGCACCATCCTAATATTCCTGCCTACATCAAACCCGGAACGTGACTCTGGATGCAGAGCACCCGCCTGCAAGGCAGCATGCTTATATTCAAGCTCCTTCTGTGCACGCTCGTGCTCCAACAACATTTGTTTCTCCTTAAACTCACGCTCCTCACGCCTCTCTCTCTCCTTAAGCTCACGCTCCTCTCTCCTCTCCTCACGCTCTCGCTCTAGCTACCTTTCCTTAAACTCCAACTCCCTTATCCTCCAGTCACCCTCTACACCAGGTAATAGCGGAGATGCGCCAGACGAAGGAGGCTCCTCCACCCTCTCCTCAAGCACCTGCTCCCTAACGAGTAACACCCTTAACGCACTCAAGGCAGACGGCTTCAAACGTTTCTCCCCTGCAGAAAGCTCTACCCTGTAGTGTACAGCAAGTTCTAGCAGTTGTTCCTTGGAAAACTTCTCTAACAAGTCATGAGACGGGCGATCAACAAAGTCCCTGATGGAAGCCATTGTCACTGAACCAGCCACCCCAAGCTACACACCCCACCTCACAGTCACAAAGAACCACTAATGAACCACGAAGACCCCCCCAACGAACCACTGAAGAACCACGAAGAACCACTGAAGAACCATGAATAATGCTAAATGCCAATAATAACAACCAGAAGGGAACGCGGTGGAAATGTGAGCTCTACGGAGCGCACCTTTCTAGGTTGCAAAAAAAAAAACACACCCACCCTAAATAGACGTGTCATACACGCAGGGTGTTAGGTGCTACCAGGTATGCTCACCAAACACTCAAACAAACAAAATAAATCCAACAAACAATTCCAAACAGGTGCGCCTTCTAACCTGATATGACTACATATGCTTCTACGTCTAAACTGCAGTCAAAACCGGCCCACCACATGTCTACCCTAAGAAACACTAAATCAAGCCCTACCACACTACCTGTGTTTTCTGGCCGCCCTAATCTACCTACCCTTAAACTAATGCCCTGTAGACCTAACTTTCTTCAACCACACCTGCTACCAGTCAAAGATCATATACCAATCATTCCATTGACCGCCCCAGGAGTACGTGGTGCACAGGACGCTAACCAACAACCAGAAAATAATGTCCCTATCTACATGTGGTGCCCACTAAACTATATATTTTAACAGCATAAGTAGTCACATCAAATTACAAACAAATACGACCTACTCACCTGTTTGACGAAATGGCTCGAACCCCCACGTTACACCATATGTAACGAACACCACCCAAACCATAATACCATGACACCCCGTGTAACACAAAAAAAAACCACCAAACAAAGTTCTAGGGGTAAAAGATCCCGGACGAGCGCCCAACTGTTACGACCCTGGCTCATGGGTACGCAACCTATGTGCAAACCAACACCAAAACCCTGTGCTCTAACTCAAAGTGCTACTATCTCAAGGAACTATTAAGGTAAATGTAAACTAAGGTACTAATGGAAACCCAACGGACAAGGACTGGAAGAACCTGACAGCTCTTCCTCTCAGCACAGACACTGCATGTGTGTTACTAGGTCTGCCTTTAAAGCTCCCAGCAGGTAACCAATCAGCACTAATTGGCTAATTGGCAGCCCTCACCTGCATGCACAGTGACACAGAAGTGATCAGCTCCTGGTACATAACACACACACACACACACACACACACACACACACACACACACACACACACACACACACACACACACACACACACACACACACACACACACACACACACACACACAGTACACAGGTGCCTGACCAATGGAGCATGTGGAGCAGCTGCACCCCCACAATTGAACTTGGGGGAGCAAACGTGTGCTTTTGCTCCCCCACTTTTTGATCATATGAAAAATATGATATGTAACCATAACTACGTAATTTCAATCAAATTAATAATATGCAATGACACTTAACACTTTGGTCGCCAGGCTTATATTCTTAATATACCATCCTCCGCCAGCTCTATTTGTCTATGGAGAAGTTCCCCTTCTTTGCAGGGCTATAACTTTTTAAATTGTATTGCTAAATTGACATTACTATGGCCCATTCAACATCAAGTATCTATTGTTCAGGGTGTAGCAACGTTATACTTTTTCATTCACATATTCATACTAAAATACGGTCTAAAGTATAAGTATGTTTTTATCGTTTTCTGCAGCTTTCTCCAGAACGTGATTTATAGCCCCAAATGCATTATATTGATGATCAAATACAGTTTGATAGGAATCTGCGCGAGATAAAAAATGTCAAATGGACGTGCTTCTAGAAGTTACTACTGATCATCTGATGTTGACCGGATGGGGGGGGGGGGTCGTTTATAATTCCGTGGCCAACGTTAGATGATTCATCTAGTGTGGGTGATATGATCATTAGAGCAGTTAGTATCGAACACGTTAAAAAATAATGCTGAATCTTACCGTAGCTTCCTCATAGCGTTGGGCGATGAGCGTGGAGCAGAAATATTCCTATTATGGGATGTAGAAATATGCGATCCATTTCCAGGTTGTATAATAGTATATACGTCCAAATCATGTTGTTTATCGAGTTATTGGTAACGGATTGCTATCCGTTGTGTCTAGCTCGAGTCCTGGGACTATTACCGAGTGATCGGACCGAATTGGAATGAGCACCAGCTTCCATTTCCTGTTTCCGCTCTGGGCGATCCGCCGGTCGGCCACCAGATGGCGCTCTTGAACCGTTGGAGAGTTGAGAGGGGATCAACAGTAGATCTCAAGTCTCCGGGGGAGAAATATGATTTCGATCACAGATTTTTTAAATATTGATATCAAAGACGTGGTACGGCGTCTTTGGCAGAATGAGCATGGCGGGGAATGACGTGGTACAGCGTTTTTGGCGACCATAGTGTTAATAGCGAGTTTTTAAGTTTCCAAAGATTGTGACCCCCCCGCCCTCCACATTTTAATGGTTTGATCAACTGCCTCCCACGGTCCCTCCCCCAGAGCATGAGCGCATGCAATGTGACTAGAACGAGCAAAGGAATGGGGGAGGCAGCTGGTGCGAAAACAGCTGTTTTGAATGCCTTGTTTGAATGAAGAAAGTTCACCTGGATATTGGATAACATTCGCTTTGTGAGGATTATTCGTCGGCGTCACCAAAATGGAGCAAATCATTACGTAAATCGAACACTGTGACTGTATACTAAATGCGCAAACAGATTGAAACTGAATATTTCTCGTATGGTGATGCGAGCCGCCGCGCTCGACTGGGGATATTGATAGCGTCAATATATGAGCTACCTTGCAGCTATAGCGTTAGCGTTACTGTAACTGAGGGGTACAATTCCCTGACTGTATTAATCAAGTATTAGTATCATTAAACTACTACCGTCCTGTACATTACTGGCCAATACCGTACAAAGGTATATTAGATTAGAACACTTCCACAATAACACGGTTTCCACACAAATACTCATTTAGAATATTTATTACATAAAAGAATATGATATTACATTACTTTGGTCACTTTGGATGCGCTTATAAGGCAAAGAATGTGCAGGCAAATCAATAATGAATATTAAGGATTATCTCTATGGTACTCTGGGAAAGGGGTGTACTACCGGTTGTAAGCCAGCAGAGGGAGGCAAAGCTCTATGCAAGTCAATGGTTCACGGAGGCGATATCACCCCTGTGTCAGCGGGGATAGGCAGCCTGGTCCCAGGGTGCGCGCCGTGCAGGTGAAAGCCGTGGAGCCTCTGGTACGACAGAGACAGGCTCGAGTGATGTCCTTACGGGCAGGTGTAGATCCCACAGTAGCAGCGGGGTAGGCGGTTCTCTGCTCCAGCAGCTTGGTCAAAGCAATGAAGAATAATAATCCTTGCCGGAAAAGTGGCTCTGCTGGTCCGGTGTAGGTATCCTCCGGTGCGCGGTAGGGCACGGTTGAACTTGACGTTACTATCCTATTAGTACGCGGCAATAAATGCTCTATGTAGACGCACAATTACCCACTTCACGTGGTCTTTGACTCGTAATGAAGGTTTACTAATAAATAGCGAACGATACGTTAAACAAACGCATTAGGATAACACGAGACTCTATCTTGGGGCAATGCGAGCCCTATTCTGCCCACGTTGCGTAGTGGGGAGAGACGTCACTTGGATAACTGGAACTGAACGAGACTGAACGGGACAAGGGACTAAGAGGAATTCTACATTTCTTGCGCCCTATTTATGTGCACGGTGAACAAATAGTACCATTCGTATTTAGGTAGCCGTATTCCTACGTGGAACCGGGGCTAGTTGGGACATGTTCGTGTCGGTACCTTTCAAGTCGGGTCTAGGGGGTAAGTCATTGGCGCCTAGGGGATCGCTTCCAATAGGAGAACGAATATTATGGTCTGTCCTGTAACAGGTAAAGGGGTATTCCGTATATATGTACAAAGAATATACAAGGGATATCAAACGATATACAAATATTATACATGGGATCTCAGGCAATAAATATATATATTCGGTTTAATCTGACCCTTTGTAACAGTTACCTAACCATTAGTGCTGGCTTTAAAGTCAATGTTAGCTTGCTTGGTATCCAACGCTAGCTCAGCAGACAGTGAAGTGATGCTACTGTAATGTATAGCTATGTGCCTAGCTAGCGTTAGCTAAAAGAGCCCTCGCAGTGAATCTTTCATGATGTTGACGTGGTCATGATTTAAGAATGGTTGTTGTTGTTTTTGTTGTTGTTGTTGCTACTGCTGCTGGGGATGTGAACGGAAGGGCTTGTCTAGCTCCGCCAGTTTCTGACAAATGCATCAAATTGGTTACTAATGTGAAAGATCGGATCGGGAAAGATCGGTATCGGCAGATACTCAAAATCAAAATTAAAAAAATGCGATCGGGACATCCCTAATTAATATATTATTATTATAGTAATTGGCTATCATACTGCAATATAAACTGAGTTTTATAGTGAAAAGAGCAGCTTTATTGGTCAAGATTGAAGGCTCTATATTGCAGGAAATTGCACATACAGGTGTTCATTACATTTTTAAAAATCTGCCCTGGAGGGGGTCGTGCCGGACCCCCTCCAAACCACCCCTTACCTGTCACTTAATAATCTTGCACCCCCACTTTCAACTATAACTAGGCGGCCATGGCCTGGACCATTAGCCTAGCTTAGCTTCATCACTGGAAGTGGGTCATACATTTACCCGAGTTCCCTACAGTCAGGAAATACACTCCAAATACACTCCGAAAAGTCAATGTTAGCTTGCTTGGTATCCAACGCTAGCTCGGCAGACAGTGAAGTGATGCTACTGTAATGTATAGCTACGTGCCTAGCTAGCGTTAGCTAAAAGAGCCCTTGCAGTGAATCTTTCATGATGTTGACGTGGTCATGATTTAAGAATGGTTGTTGTTGTTTTTGTTGTTGTTGCTACTGCTGCTGGGGATGTGAACGGAGGAGCTTGTCTAGCTCCGCCAGTTTCTGACAAAAATGCATCAAATTGGTTACTAATGTGAAAGATCGGATCGGGAAGGATCGGTATCGGCAGATACTCAAAATCAAAATTTTTAAAACCCGATCGGGACATCCCTAATTAATATATTATTATTATAGTAATTGGCTATCATACTGCAATATAAACTGAGTTTTATAGTGAAAAGAGCAGCTTTATTGGTCAAGATTGAAGGCTATATATTGCATGAAATTGCACATACAGGTGTTCATTACATTTTTTTAAATCTGCCCTGGAGGGGGTCGTGCCGGACCCCCTCCAAACCACCACTTGCCTGTCACTTAATAATCTTGCACCCCCACTTTCAACTATAACTAGGCCATGCACACACACACACACACACACACACACACACACACACACACACACACACACACACACACACACACACACACACACACACACACACACACACACACACACACACAGGGACAGGGCAGGACAGGGCAGGACAGGACAGGACAGGACAGGGCAGGGCAGGACAGGACAGGACAGGACAGGACAGGACAGGACAGGACAGGACAGGACAGGACAGGACAGGACAGGACAGGACAGGACAGGACAGGACAGGACAGGACAGGACAGGACAGGACAGGACAGGACAGGACAGGACAGGACATGAGAGGACAGGACAGGACAGGACATGAGAGGACAGGACGGGACAGGAGAGGACAGGAGAGAACAGGACAGGAGAGGACACTCCCCCTCCTTTTCCCCTCACGTCCTCCACACGCTCCTCTTCATCCCCCTCTCTATCCACTGCGCACTCCTCATCATCCTCTCTTTCTTCAGTCACCCCTTCCTTCACCCTCATTCACCCAGCTGTATTCCATCCCCCTAATTCACACACGGGCAAGCACCCCACTCTCCCCAGCTGCACCCTATCCTCCCCTGATGAGGGGACTATATCTACACCTCGACGCTGACCAGAAGCTGTCGTGGTATTAATTACCACTGTCCAGGTACGACATCTCTGCCGAAAGCTCTACTGCTAGACACCCTCCGTGTATTGGCTTACTCTAACCCGTTTCTCTCCTGTGCCCCAAAGGACCGCCGTCCCTGTCTGGACGTCACCTGTTCCCGAAGAGGAACACCTAATCTCCCGCTGCCACCCAGCAGCTCCAGCGTCCCTGTCTGGACGTCACCTGTTCCCGAAGAGGAACACCTAATCTCCCGCTGCCACCCAGCAGCTCCAGCGTCCCTGTCTGGACGTCACCTGTTCCCGAAGAGGAACACCTATTCACCCGCTGCCACCCAGCAGCTCCCCCGACAAGCACCAGGACCGCTTGCTCGCTCACTGCCGCCGTGGCAGCCACAGGACAGAACATTAACCCCGTTCTATTTCCCCCCAATTCCTGTGTTGCTCAATTTCCATTAAACACCCTTGAAACCGCTCCTTTCTCTTCTCGTGTATTCAGCAATTGGGCTGTGCTCCAGACTCCAGTTCTCAAAGTATACCACGACCAAGATGTCAGCACCAGCTGTACTCGAGACCGAGGAGGAGGATACACCTCCATCACGTAAGAGGACGTTTCAAGGGGAGCCCATGAGTATTACCGACGACCAGAATGCTCGGGTAGACCAACTCGCTCACTCGTTGGATGACATCATTGCTCAGCTTACCGCTCTCGCACACGGCTCTGCGGAGCGAGAAACACAATATCGCCGTATTGAGGCCACCTGGCACAGCAGGCCCTACCAGCCGCTTCCCCCGCTGCACCAAGCCCCTTGCATAGAGAACCCCCTGTCCCCGCACCAGAGCGTTACGATGGAAGCGTCTCCAAATGCCGTGCGTTTTTATTCCAGTGCTCGTTAGTGTTCGAACAACAACCCCACACGTTTCACAGCGATAGGTCTAAAGTAGCTTACCTGTCGGCGCTGCTCACAGGCGCGGCGTTGAGATGGGCCACCGCTCTCCACTTTAATAATTCCTTCCTCTGTACTTCGTACTCCGAGTACGTCGACGACATGCGTAAAGTGTTTGACCACCCTCCAGATGGCTCAGAGGGGGCCTCCGGCCTGTTTTCGATCCGCCAGGGAAGCCGCAGCGTAAGCGAATACGCTATCGATTTCCACATCCTCGCCGCTGGCTCCGACTGGGGGGACACACCATTGCGAGGCGCATTCCGCCAGGGCTTGAACGACGCTATTAAAGACGAGCTTGCGTCCAAAGAAAGACCCACCTCCCTGAGCGAGCTAATCCATTTGGCCAGGGAACTGGACCTGCGTCTTCGGGAACGTCGTCGAGAGAAGGCTAGCACCGCTCGTTCGCCTATACCCGATCCGCCTCGTTGCGCCGCCCGCGCTGAAGAAAATAGTTCCTCCGAGCCCATGGATCTCGACCGCTCACGTCTTCCCCCCAGCGAGCGCCGACACAGGCTCGCCACAGAAGCATGCCTGTACTGCGGCCAAACAGGACACTCTATTGTCTCATGCCCGCTTCGCCCCAAACAACGGGGCTCGACAGTAGCGCTGGGCGTCTGTTCGAGTCTAGATGTCGCTCCCAGCTCTGGCCCAAACATGTTATTCCGCGCCACGCTGTGTCTGAATAACCAAACACTCCCGTTATCTGCCCTGGTTGACTCAGGGGCCGACGAGAACCTCATCGACGCCGGAGTAGTCTCCCGTTACAACATCGCTACTGACGCCCTGCCGATACCCCGCGACGCCCGGGGGTTAAACGGGAAACTACTTACGCGGATTACTCGCCACACCGTACCCCTTCGCCTTCTGCTATCCGGGAATCACAGCGAGAGTATTCGGTTTCACGTTACCAACTCTCCTCACAATCCCATTGTCCTTGGCATGCCTTGGCTCAAGTTACACAATCCCGTTATCAATTGGCCTACCGGCCTGGTGACCAGCTGGAGCGCCCACTGTCACGTCGCTTGTCTACAGTCGGCTCGGCCGCCACTAGAGGGCGCCGGTTCGTACCCCCCCAAAGAGAACATAGATCTGTCTGCTATTCTGCCGGCCTACCACGATTTGAAGGCAGTTTTCAGCAAACAACAGGCTCTCTCCCTGCCTCCCCATCGCCAATACGACTGCGCCATTGATTTACTCCCCGGGGTGCCACTCCCCGCTAGTCGCCTGTTCAACCTCTCGCGCCCAGAGAGAGAATCAATGGAGAAGTACGTTCACGAATCCCTGGCCTCGGGCATAATCACCCCCTCTTCCTCTCCTGTCGGCGCAGGATTCTTCTTCGTTTCCAAGAAGGATCGTTCCCTTCGCCCCTGTATGGATTACCGGGGTCTCAACAACATCACGGTAAAGAACAAATACCCCCTACCTTTAATCGACTCTGCTTTTGAGCCCCTGCAAGGTGCCACCATCTTCACAAAACTGGACCTCAGGAACGCCTACCACCTTGTCCGCATGCGGGAAGGAGACGAGTGGAAGACGGCCTTCAAGACACCACTCGGCCACTTCGAGTACAAGGTAATGCCTTTCGGTCTGACCAACGCCCCTGCTGTCTTCCAGGCCCTCGTCAATGATGTTCTCCGTGACGTACTCCACCGCTCCGTATTCGTCTACCTAGATGACATCCTGATCTTCTCCCGCTCCATGGAGGAGCATGTCCAGCACGTCCGCCGGGTCCTCCAGCGTCTTCTAGAGAACAAGCTGTTTGTCAAGGCGGAGAAGTGTGAGTTCCACGTCTCCTCCATCGGCTTCCTTGGCTACATCATAGAGGGCGGCAAGATCCGGGCGGACCCCGAGAAGATCAGAGCGGTGTCCGACTGGCCCCGTCCCACCAACGTTAAACAGCTCCAACGCTTCCTGGGATTCGCCAACTTTTATCGGCGCTTCATCAGGGACTACAGCCTGGTCGCGGCGCCTCTCACCCAACTCACCTCGCCTTCGGTGCCCTTCGTCTGGTCCGACGCAGTGGACTCCGCCTTCGCCGAGCTGCGCCGGCGCTTCACCACCGCTCCCATCCTCGTCCAGCCGGACACGTCCCGCCAGTTCGTAGTGGAGGTGGACGCCTCCTGCACCGGGGGTAGGGGCGGTTATTTCCCAGCGCTCTGCCACCGACCAGAAGCTGCACCCCTGCGCCTTTTTCTCACGCCGCCTAACCCCAGCCAAGGTCAACTACGACATCGGGAACCTGGAGCTCCTGGCGGTCAAGCTAGCCCTGGAGGAATGGAGGCACTGGCTGGAGGGATCGGAGGTTCCCTTCCTGGTTTGGACGGACCACAAGAACCTCGCCTACGTCTCAACGGCCAAGCGCCTGAACTCCCGCCAGGCTCGCTGGGCGCTGTTCTTTGCTAGGTTTAACTTCACCCTGACCTACCGGCCTGGTTCCAAGAACACCAAGCCAGACGCCCTCTCCCGGCAGTCTACCTAGATGACATCCTGATCTTCTCCCGCTCCATGGAGGAGCATGTCCAGCACGTCCGCCGGGTCCTCCAGCGTCTTCTAGAGAACAAGCTGTTTGTCAAGGCGGAGAAGTGTGAGTTCCACGTCTCCTCCATCGGCTTCCTTGGCTACATCATAGAGGGCGGCAAGATCCGGGCGGACCCCGAGAAGATCAGAGCGGTGTCCGACTGGCCCCGTCCCACCAACGTTAAACAGCTCCAATGCTTCCTGGGATTCGCCAACTTTTATCGGCGCTTCATCAGGGACTACAGCCTGGTCGCGGCGCCTCTCACCCAACTCACCTCGCCTTCGGTGCCCTTCGTCTGGTCCGACGCAGTGGACTCCGCCTTCGCCGAGCTGCGCCGGCGCTTCACCACCGCTCCCATCCTCGTCCAGCCGGACACGTCCCGCCAGTTCGTAGTGGAGGTGGACGCCTCCTGCACCGGGGGTAGGGGCGGTTATTTCCCAGCGCTCTGCCACCGACCAGAAGCTGCACCCCTGCGCCTTTTTCTCACGCCGCCTAACCCCAGCCAAGGTCAACTACGACATCGGGAACCTGGAGCTCCTGGCGGTCAAGCTAGCCCTGGAGGAATGGAGGCACTGGCTGGAGGGATCGGAGGTTCCCTTCCTGGTTTGGACGGACCACAAGAACCTCGCCTACGTCTCAACGGCCAAGCGCCTGAACTCCCGCCAGGCTCGCTGGGCGCTGTTCTTTGCTAGGTTTAACTTCACCCTGACCTACCGGCCTGGTTCCAAGAACACCAAGCCAGACGCCCTCTCCCGGCAGTTCGTCCCTGAGGAGGGGTCCACACACCCCGACACCATCCTCTCTACCTCATGTCTGGTGGCCACCGCCACCTGGGAGATCCAGTCCGTCGTCAGGGAGGCACAGCGTGCCCAGCCGGACCCAGGTAACGGTCCACCTAACCGGCTTTTTGTCCCTGACCTCGTCCGCTCCCAGGTGCTCGAGTGGGTTCACGCTTCCCGGTTCGCGTGCCACCCGGGGATCGACCGGACACTATCTCTGCTGAAGAGGCACTTCTGGTGGGTCACCATGAGAGAGGACACCCGCGCTTTCGTCCTGGCGTGCACCGTGTGTGCTTGTGCCAAGGCCTCCCACCGACCGCCCGCCGGACTCCTTCATCCACTCCCAGTCCCCGGTCGGCCCTGGTCGCACGTCGCCCTGGACTTCGTCACCGTTTCTCAAAGGCTGTGCACTTCGTTGCTCTCCCCAAACTCCCCTCTGCTGCAGAGACTGCTGATCTGATGGTACTCCACGTCTTCCGGCTCCATGGGATCCCAGCTGACATCGTCTCCGACAGAGGCCCTCAGTTCATATCCCAGGTCTGGAGGGCTTTCTGTCGGGCTCTGGGGGCCACGGTCAGCCTCTCTAACCTGTTTCTCTCCTGTGCCCAAAAGGACCGCCGTCCCTGTCTGGACGTCACCTGTTCCCGAAGAGGAACACCTAATCTCCCGCTGCCACCCAGCAGCTCCAGCGTCCCTGTCTGGACGTCACCTGTTCCCGAAGAGGAACACCTAATCTCCCGCTGCCACCCAGCAGCTCCAGCGTCCCTGTCTGGACGTCACCTGTTCCCGAAGAGGAACCCCTATTCACCCGCTGCCACCCAGCAGCTCCCCCGACAAGCACAAGGACCGCTTGCTCGCTCACTGCCGCCGTGGCAGCCACAGGACAGAACATTAACCCCGTTCTATTTCCCCCCAATTCCTGTGTTGCTCAATTTCCATTAAACACCCTTGAAACCGCTCCTTTCTCTTCTCGTGTATTCAGCAATTGGGCAGTGCTCCAGACTCCAGTTCTCACAGGAGAGAACAGGACAGGAGAGAACAGGACCGGAGAGAACAGGACAGGAGAGGACAGGAGAGAACAGGACATGAGAGGACAGGAGAGGACAGGAGAGGAGAGAACAGGAGAGGAGAGAACAGGACCGGAGAGAACAGGACAGGAGAGGACAGGAGAGAACAGGACATGAGAGGACAGGAGAGGACAGGAGAGGAGAGAACAGGAGAGGAGAGAACAGGACCGGAGAGAACAGGACAGGAGAGAACAGGACAGGAGAGGACAGGAGAGGACAGGAGAGAACAGGACAGGAGAGGACAGGAGAGGACAGGAGAGGAGAGAACAGGAAAGGACAGGAGAGGAGAGGAGAGGAGAGAACAGGAGAGGAGAGAACAGGACCGGAGAGAACAGGACAGGAGAGAACAGGACAGGAGAGGACAGGAGAGGACAGGAGAGAACAGGACAGGAGAGGACAGGAGAGGACAGGAGAGGAGAGAACAGGAGAGGAGAGAACAGGACCGGAGAGAACAGGACAGGAGAGAACAGGACAGGAGAGGACAGGAGAGAACAGGACAGGAGAGGACAGGACCGGAGAGAACAGGACCGGAGAGAACAGGACAGGAGAGAACAGGACAGGAGAGGAGAGAACAGGACAGGAGAGAACAGGACAGGACAGGAGAGAACAGGAGAGGACAGGAGAGGACAGGAGAGGACAGGACAGGACAGGACAGGAGAGAACAGGATAGGACAGGAGAGGACAGGACATGACAGGAGAGGACAGAGGCAGACAAACTGTGACTTGATGCAAAACCTCAAACTGTATGAAGATAAGATACATTTACATAGTAATATCTTGAGTACAACCTGCACTAGTTGTTTCCTCTCCATGAGAAGACTAAAGGCTATCTCTCTCCCATCATCTGTAATTAAGACTTCAGTTTGATTTAGGCCAGAGTTAGGAAAACACAGTGATGCAGCTGATGCAACTCAGTGTCTGTTTAGTCTGCACTGTGGTGAGAGCATCTGTATTTCCACACACACGCACGCACGCACGCACGCACGCACGCACGCACGCACGCACGCACGCACGCACGCACGCACGCACGCACACACACACACACACACACACACACACACACACACACACACACACACACACACACACACACACACAGTCACACACACACACACACACACACACACACACACACACACACACACACACACACACACACACACACACACACACACACACACACACACACACACACACACACACACACACACACACACACACACACACACACACAGTGTCTGGTGAACAGAAGGCCACGCCCCCTCAGCAGCATCTCTAGTGTCTGGTGAACAGAAGGCCACGCCTCCTCAGCAGCATCTCTAGTGTCTGGTGAACAGAAGGCCACGCCTCCTGAGCAGCATCTCTAGTGTCTGGTGAACAGAAGGCCACGCCTCCTCAGCAGCATCTCTAGTGTCTGGTGAACAGAAGGCCACGCCTCCTCAGCATCTCTAGTGTCTGGTGAACAGAAGGCCACGCCTCCTCAGCATCTCTAGTGTCTAGTGAACAGAAGGCCACGCCTCCTCAGACTGTGCTCAGAGAGGGTGACGTAAAACACGCTTGAAGCAGAAAACATTAACATTCCACAATAAGCAATTTATGACTGAATTAAAACATCATTGTACTGGACCTAAAATTAATTTATAGACCAACTTCTATGTGGCGACTAGATGGCGCAGTGGGCAAGGCGCTCGCCACCAACGCAGGAGATGCTGGGTTCGAGCCCAGCTCTCGGCGTTGCTACCAGCTTGGCTGGTCGTTCATACTAATACAATTGGCAGTATTAGGGGGTGGGAAGCTGGTGGGTGGGGATCGGACGTTGTGGACAGCGACTCCTACAGGTCGGTTGGTGCGCCTGCACAGTAGAATCAGGAAGCAACGGGGGCGGCGTGTCCCTCCCACGCAGACCCTCGCCGCTGAGAGATCGCGCTGTACAGGTGAAAAGATGCGACGGCTGCCTCCTCGAGTACCGGAGGAGACATGTGATGCAAGGCTTCGTCCACATTGCAGCCGGCTTGTGGGAGGCATGGCCTACTAATGTTCGAGACAGGGGAGGGTAGAATTGGATAATACGAAATTGGGGAAGGGAGAAAAATAGAAAAATGGGAGAAAAAAATAAAAAAAAAAAAACATAGACTATGTGTGGTAACAGTATTGGAGACTGTCTGATGGTACAGTACCAGTCCTAACACTGACATTAAACTAACATGGATTGAGTAGGTGGAATTCAAAGCTCAGCAAGTGGATGGTATATTTTGGTATTAAAAGATATGATGTACAATTCCCCTCTTATAGACCCAATAAAATGTAGCCCTACGTAAATGGGTATGTGTTGATCGATGAATTAAAACCATTCTAAGTGAATTAATTGATTAAATATTAAATATATTGAATGTATGTAAGAATACTTTCCTCAAGTTGCTACAGTACAGTCATGAAATATAGAAAAACGTCACTGTTTATAGATAATGTAAAAGAAAAGCCGTTTCAAAAGACATTAGAGACATGCTATCATATAAAATACTGTTGAGATCAGAGGTTCTGTGTAGGATTGTTAGTAACTGTCTAACTGTACATATGGCTGTTTACACTAGTAACTGTTTACCTGCATATATAACTGTCTCCACCAGTGACTGTCTAGTTGCATATATATCTGTTCCCACTAGAGGGCGCTCTAGGCGGAACCACCCAGGTACACCACCTTGGGGCAAGTATAAAAGTGAATGTATCCTCCCACTTCCTTCTCTCCCCCATGTCTCTCAGAGAGAGAAGAACTGTAGATCTGCTGCTTTCCATGTGAATAATAAACCACGCCACGCAGGGACGTGCACAGGACTTTAGAGGGGCAGGTGCTCAAAGGCTGAAAAGGGCACTACACTTGTGTGTATATATTTATATATACCGAGCGCACGTAGAGCGCGAGCACGATTTTTAAGGGCCCTTTTCGAGCGGGGGGCCCCCTTTTTATGCTTTTTGGGAGGTTTTGGTGATCAAAAATGTAATATTGAACTATAATAATCAGTGCAGGAGCTCACTTATCCTTGAAAGACACTTTTATCACTGACTTAAAAGGCCCATACATCTCCATAAATGTTCAGGGGGGAGGGAATAAGTGCTTACCTGTTACGACCCTGGCTCATGGGTACGCAACGTATGTGTAATCAACACCAAAACCCTGTGCTCTAACTCAAAAATGCTACTAAACCAAGGAACTACTAATATAACTATAAGCTAATGTACTGGTAACCCAACGGACAAGGACTGTAAGAACCTGACAGCTCTTTCACTAGGCACAGACCGTGCATGTGTGTTTCTGGGTCTGCCTTTGAAGCTCCCCAGCAGGTAACCAATCAGCACTAATTGGCTAATTGGCAGCCCTCACCTGCCTGCCCTGGTGACACAGGAGTGACCAGGCCTCTAGTACATAACACCTCCCCCACCAAACTGGTTGCCCAAGAGGCAACCACTACACAACAACCCATAAACAAAACAAAAACAACTGTGACCCCTTAGTTGTCAGGGCCTCTACCACAACAGCGATAACGGGTACCACAAACACCGGTACTACGATCGTGAGAGGGCGTCTGCTAGCACGTTGTCCCTCCCACGAATGTGGCGAATATCCAAGTTATACGCCTGGAGGAACAAACTCCATCGCATCAAACGATGATTCGAATTCACCATGCTGCGAAGAAAAACCAAAGGGTTATGGTCTGTATACACAACAAGGGGTAAACTGGAGGATCCCACGTAAACATCAAAATGGTTCAAGGCAAGAACCAAAGCGAGCGCCTCCTTCTCTATAGTAGAGTAGTGCAGTTGATGCCTGTCAAACTTTTTAGAAAAGTAGCACACTGGGTGCTCCACCTCTAATGCATCCTCTTGCAGGAGGACGGCTCCAGCACCGAGGTCACTAGCATCCACTGCCAACTTGAATGGCAGTTGAAAATCGGGAGCTGACAGAACGGGAGCGCTAATCAGAATACCCTTGATGCTCTCAAAAGACTGTTGACAAGTCTCAGTCCACACGAAAGGTACCTTAGGACTGAGCAGATTGGTCAAAGGGGCAACAACAGAAGCAAAGTTCCTACAGAAACTCCTATAGTACCCTGCCATACCTAGGAAGCGCTTTAACTCCCGCCTGGTGATGGGAGCAGGGAAGCCCACTATAGCCTCCACCTTAGCTGTAACGGGGCACACATGCCCACGTCCAACCACCTTACCCAGGTAGGTAACCGTGGCCTGTCCAAATTCACATTTCGCAAGGTTAACTGTCAAGTTAGCATCACCCAACCGCTTGAACACTTCGGCCAGATGCTCCACATGTTGTGACCAAGAGGAACTGTGGATAACCAGGTCATCCAGATATGCCTCACAGAACACTACCCCGCCCAGGACCTTGTTCACTAGCCGCTGAAACGTCGCTGGGGCATTTCGCATGCCAAAGGCCATCACTGTATACTGGCAGAAACTCTCTGGTGTGACAAAAGCGGATATCTCACGTGCTCGCGGAGTAAGCGGAACCTGCCAGTATCCCTTTAGCAAATCCAATTTACTTACAAAGGCTGCTGAACCTACCCGATCGATACGTCCATCCGAGGCAGAGGGTACGAGTCCGGCTTGGTTACTGCATTAACTTTACGGAAATCAGTACAGAACCGATGAGTGCAGTCTGGCTTATCAACAAGCAGGCAGGGGGAGCTCCACGCACTAGAACTGGGCTCCGCAATGCCATGTCTCACCATATAGTCTACTTCCTTACTCAAGATCCTTCGTTTTTCCGGATTCACCCTATAGGCATGTTGCTTAATTGGCCCTGCACTACCAACATCAATGTCATGCTCGAGTACATTAGTACGACTAGGGACATCAGAAAACAAACGTGTATGCTGTCTAAGTAGGCGCACCACATCCGTACGCTCAGGAAGTGGTAAGTACGACAGGTGTGAGTCCAAGTCACCTAGTATCTGGGTGTTTGGCAACCGGCCCTGAGAAATCTCCTTCGACACAGAACAGTCGGCTACAATAGGAGATGCAGAAACTGTTAGAACAGCCACAGGCTTGACCCCTGACTGGTCAATCTGAGCCCTATCATTGTACGCCTTCAACATATTGACGTGACATAATCTACTCTTGCGCCTGCGGTCGGGAGTTTTAATCAAGTAGTCGACCTCACCAACTTTGCGCTCAATGGAGTATGGCCCACTGTATTTAGCCTGTAATGCAGACCCAAGAATAGGCGAGAGAACCAACACCTTGTCTCCCGGTGAGAACACCCTATGTCGGGCCCGCCTATCATACCACACCTTCATTTTTCCTTGGGCTACCTTTAGGTTCTCTTTCGCTAGTTCACATGCTCTACTAAGCTTAAGCCTGAAGTCACACACATAGTCCAACAAATTAGTAGAGGAAGGAGTCTGGTCAGCCAACCACTTTTCCTTCAGCAGTTTCAAAGGACCCCTCACTGTGTGGCCGAACACCAGCTCAGCCGGGCTGAATCCAAGAGACTCCTGGGTTACCTCCCTAGCAGCAAACAGAAGCAAAGGAATTCCATCATCCCAGTCTTTGTCGAACTCCGTACAATATGCCTGCAGCATTGTTTTGATAGTCTGGTGAAATCTCTCCAGCGCCCCCTGGGACTCTGGATGAAAGGCAGAGGAAGGGCAATGCTGGATAGACAACTGCTGGAGGACCTGAGCAAAGAGACGGGACATGAAGTTAGACCCTTGATCTGATTGAATGACCTTTGGTAGACCAAAAGTCGAAAAAAACCTAACCAGAGCTTTGGATATAGCTGGGGCTGTGATCTTGCGTAAAGGAATGGCTTCAGGAAAACGAGTCGCTGCACACATAATAGTCAAAAGGTACTGGTTCCCTGTCTTAGTTCGAGGGAGGGGACCAACACAGTCAATGAGGATCCGCTCAAAAGGTTCCCCAACGGCAGGGATAGGCTGCAGAGGAGCCTGAGGGATCTTCTGGTTTGGTTTACCAACCACCTGACACACATGGCACGAGCGACAATATTGTGCCACATCTGACTTCAAACCAGGCCAACAAAAATGTCTCAGCACACGGTCATAAGTCTTCCTGACCCCCATGTGACCAGCAAGATCATGATCATGTGCTAGATGCAGTATATCAGGACGATACACGGCTGGAACAACAATCTGAAACACACTGCCCCAGTCATCCAGACTGGACAGGTTAGGTAGTGTCCACTTTCTCATGAGCACGTCATTGCTAACAAAGTATCCTTGAGACGTATCTACCATTTCATCCTCTAAAACCGTCTCTTCAAAGAGGGACGACAAGGAGACATCCTTGTTTTGCTCTAGTACCAACTGCTCATGAGACGGAATCACCTTACCAAACCCCTCATCAGGGCCACTTTTCAACTCAACAAAGAACGTGTCACTAAGTGTCATATCACCATCTAAGTTAACAACCTCATGGGTGTCACATTTGACCTTTGACATTGCGCGTGTTACCGCACACACAGGAAACACTCCTGGATGCTTCTGTGCGAGCTCATCAGGAACCTCAGAAACTACAGGGACGGGAATTACAACTGGAGTAGCCAGCACTTTGCCACCGGCCAAATCGTTCCCTAGAATGAAGGACACCCCCTTTATGGGAATGTGAGAACACACTCCTACGACAACATTGCCTGATACTAAGGGAGAGTTTAGCGAGACCTCATGCAAAGGAGTATTCACAAAGCCTCCTCCAAAGCCCTGAACAATGGCACCGGAATGCAATGAAGAATCTTCCGAAAATGGCAAAATCCCATCCAGAATGAGAGACTGGAAAGCTCCTGTATCTCTCCATATTGTAATAGCCTGCCTTGATCCTAATTCACCAACCAGTGAAACAAATCCATCCATCCTAAATGTTGAGGAGCCCTCTAGCTCCCTGTCTGCACCTTTGATACTTCGCACCCCACCCTCTAATGTCGGCATAGGTGTCCTGTCTATGATTTCTACCAGAGCCACCGTTTTTACATTTTTCTGCTTAAGCACAGGGCATCCAGCAACGATATGACCAGGCTCCTTACAGTAAAAACAGATAACCCCCTCTGGGAATGCACTAGCAGAGCCACCTTGCCTAGGAGTCGAAGTAAACCGACCAGCAGACACGGGTGCCGGGAACCGGCTCCCCTGAGAAGGACGCCTACTACCCCTGGACTCCACACGGCCCTCCTCTACAAAGACAGATTTGTGTGTTAACACAAACTCATCAGCCAAGACAGCAGCGTCGGCTATCTTCGATACCTTATGCTCATTTAGATGTGTGGAAACGTTATCAGGAACACACCTCTTAAATTCCTCTAGGAGAACCAACTGTCTGAGCTGCTCCCTTGACTCTGCTTTTTGCGAGGTGCACCACCGGTCAAACAGGTTCTCCTTCTCTTTTCCAAATTCAACATAAGACTGCCCCTCCTGCCTACGATAACCTCTAAAACGCTGACGATAGGCCTCGGGGACCAACTCATAAGCCCTCAATATGGAAGCTTTAACCAGCTCATAATCAGCGCTTTGTTCAAGGGACAGAGCAGTGTAGGCTTCTTGTGCCCTACCAACCTAAACACATTGCAGCAGCAGTGTCCAGGCGGTATCAGGCCACTTCAATGTGGTTGCCACCCGTTCAAAAAGGGGAAAATATCTTTCCACGTCTTTCTCAAAGAATGGTGGCACCATCCTAATATTCCTGCCTACATCAAACCCGGAACGTGACTCTGGATGCAGAGAACCCGCCTGCAAGGCAGCATGCTTAAATGCAAGCTCCTTCATTGCACGATCGTGCTCTCTCTCCTCTCTCCTCTCCTCTTGTTGTAGCTGTTTTTCCTTAAGCTCCCGCTCTCTCTCATCTCTCCTCTCCTCTTGTTGTAGCTGTTTTTCCTTAAACTCACGCTCTTGTTGTAGCTGCTTTTCCCTAAATGCCAACTCCCTAGGCCCCCAATCGATGGCAACACCTTCCGCCACGCCAGAGAGTTGTGGAGACACCTCAGACAAAAGAAGCTCATCCACCGTTGCCACAATCACCTGCTCCTCAATGAGTATAGCCCTCAAAGTCCCCAAGGCAGTCGTTTTTAACCGCTTCTCACTGGCAGTAAGCTCCACATTGTAGTGCACAGCAAGCTTCAGAAGCTGCTCTTTGGAAAACCTTCCCAACATCTCGTCAGAGGGGTTCTCAACAAAATCCTCAATGGTAGCCATCGTTACTGTACCAGTCACCACAAGCTACTCACTTTACCCTACAGTCACTAAGAACCACTAACAAACCACGAAGAACCACCAAAGAACCACTGAAAAACCACTAAAGAACCACTGAAGAACCACGAAGAACCACTGAAGAACCATGAAGAATGCTAATGCCAATAATAACAACCATAAAGGGACGCGGTGGAAATGTGAGCTCTACGGAGCGCACCTTTCCAGGTTGCACAAACAAATAAAAAAAATAAAAATAAAAAAAAAACACACCCACCCTAAATAGACGTGTCATAGGTGCTACCAGGTATGCTCACCAAACACTTAAACAAACAAAATAAATCCAACAAAATATTCCAAACAGGTGCGCCTTCTAACCTGATGTGACCACATATGCTTCTACGTCTAAACTGCAGAAAACCCCGGCCTACCACATGTCTACCCTAAGAAACACTAAATCAAGCCCTACCACACTACCTGTGTTTCCTGGCCGCCCTAACCTAC
This sequence comes from Notolepis coatsorum, assembly GCF_963971535.1. Taxonomy (NCBI): domain Eukaryota; kingdom Metazoa; phylum Chordata; class Actinopteri; order Aulopiformes; family Paralepididae; genus Notolepis; species Notolepis coatsorum. The sequence continues at coordinate 98,551 of NW_028173659.1, read as the reverse complement.
CTACCCTTAAACTAATGCCCTGTAGACCTAACTTTCTTCAACCACACCTGCTACCAGTCAAAGATCATATACAATCATTTCATTGACCGCCCCAGGAGTACGCGGTGCACCGGACGCTAACCAACAACCAGAAAATAATATCCCTATCTACATGTGGTGCCTACTAAACTATATATTTTAACAGCATAAGTAGTCACATCAAATTACAAACAAATACGGCATACTCACCTGTTTGATGAAAATGGCTCAGCCCCCACGTTACACCATGTGTAACGAACACCACCCAAACCATAATATGATGACACCCCGTGCAACACAAAAAAAAATCACCAAACAAAGTGCTAGGGGTAAAAGATCCCGGACGAGCGCCCAATTGTTACGACCCTGGCTCATGGGTACGCAACCTATGTGTAATCAACACCAAAACCCTGTGCTCTAACTCAAAAATGCTACTAAACCAAGGAACTACTAATATAACTATAAGCTAACGTACTGGTAACCCAACGGACAAGGACTGTAAGAACCTGACAGCTCGTTCACTAGGCACAGACCGTGCATGTGTGTTTCTGGGTCTGCCTTTGAAGCTCCCCAGCAGGTAACCAATCAGCACTAATTGGCTAATTGGCAGCCCTCACCTGCCTGCCCTGGTGACACAGGAGTGACCAGGCCTCTAGTACATAACACATGGCAACCACTCACTGCAAATATTGTGATTCATTTAAAATATATTTAAAACTAGAAAACTAGCGGGCGGTCAGGTGGCGTAGCGGAGATTGCGTTTGTCACCAACGCCGGAGACGCTGGATTCGCCTGTTCGAATCCAGCTCCCGGCGTTGTCACCAGCTTGGCTGGCCGTTCACACTAATACAATTGGCAGTATTAGAGGGTGGGAAAGCTGGCGGGGTGGGCCCGGGTCGTTGTAAACAGCGACTCCTACAGTTCGGTCGGGGGGCCTGCTCAGCGCGGATAGGATCTAATGGGGGTAGTGTGATCCTTCCACACGTTACACCCTCTCAGTGAGAGTCCGCGCTGCCAGGTGAAAAGAAGCGGTTGATTGGCTAGGCGTGTGTCGGAGGAAGCATGTGATAGCCTCCACTCTCCCAGACCGACTGTGGGGGGTAAGTGCGCAGCGACTAGGAAGGGGAAGTAAGCTTAAAAAAGAACTACAAATCCTGTAGTCTATAGTATCCATGTGTATTTGTGTAAAGTCTTTTTTTTTTTTTTTTTCAACATTATAATAGTTGTATAATGCTGTATTGTATGTATCTGTGTGTATGAGAAAGGGATATGCGCATGTGTGTTTGTGCATAATGTGTAATCTTTTTGTGTGTAGTTATCCTATATAGGTTTAAAGTGGAAATGAAGCAGTGAGCATAAATACATATTCATAGCATCACATTAGTATTTAGATAAGCCACAGAAGAAGTCACGTTATAAAAATAAGCAGTTTCTAAGAAAAAACGATTTGTTGTGTACATTTCTGAAGCATTTAGCATTATGGGCGCGGCCATTTTGTTGCTGACGTCATACCGTGGCTTGGGTGTATACACTCTGGTTAGCTGCCTATATTGAATGGGTCGGTCAGCAAATAAAATGTTGCCTACAAAACAACGGGACCGCGGTGGTTCTGTTTGTATTGCTCCTGGCTGTTCAAACTAATTTTACCATGTGAGAGAGAGGAAAGTTGGTTAATTTCCACAAACTACCAGTGAAAAAAACAGTGTTGTTGACATGTTGGCTCGGGCTGCCTGCACCCAGACGGCGCGACCAGCCTGTTGTACAGGGAAGGAGGATCTGCAGCGAACACTTCATTGCCTCGGATTATGTTGTTGGGGTGGGATGTTTGTCCAGAAGACCACTAATCAGCTGAAGCCGGACGCGGTTCCCTCGGTCTTCGACAGACAGACCGGCGTTAGCTCTCGGGAGCTAGTTGGCACCAGCCGGGGCCAGGCGTTAGCTCTCGCTAGCTAGCGTTAGCAACCGGAGCGTCGCGGAGCATTCAGCCTGCTGGCTACACAGCTTGTGTAGCCAGCAGGCTGAATGCTCCGCGACGCTGGTTGAAGTGGGTCTAGGTAGCCAGCAGGCTGAATGCTCCGCGACGCTGGTTGAAGTGGGTCTAGGTAGCCAGCAGGCTGAATGCTCCGCGACGCTCCGGTTGCTAACGCTAGCTAGCGAGAGCTAACGCCTGGCCCCGGCTGGTGCCAACTAGCTCCCGAGAGCTAACGCCGGTCTGTCTATCGAAGACCGAGGGAACCGCGTCCGGCTTCAGCTGATTAGTGGTCTTCTGGACAAACATCCCACCCCAACAACATAATCCGAGGCAATGAAGTGTTCGCTGCAGATCCTCCTTCCCTGTACAACAGGCTGGTCGCGCCGTCTGGGTGCAGGCAGCCCGAGCCAACATGTCAACAACACTGTTTTTTTCACTGGTAGTTTGTGGAAATTAACCAACTTTCCTCTCTCTCACATGGTAAAATTAGTTTGAACAGCCAGGAGCAATACAAACAGAACCACCGCGGTCCCGTTGTTTTGTAGGCAACATTTTATTTGCTGACCGACCCATTCAATATAGGCAGCTAACCAGAGTGTATACACCCAAGCCACGGTATGACGTCAGCCATGACGTCAGCAACAAAATGGCGGCGCCCATGTTGAAAACAGGGATATTATATTATATTTTTCAGACAAATAAGATAGATTTCACATTTGATTATAGAACCCTGTCTTACACAAGGTACACAACAAACAAACTAGGATCACATTGCTCACTGCTTCATTTCCACTTTAAGAGGGGAGGTCGCTTATAAGCCCTTGGGTTTTTTTTTTTACCTTTCCAGCACATTTTAACTGTTCTTCTTTAGTAGGACCTATTTCCTTGTACAGTATTCATGAATTATTTACTACTTAGCATTAGAATAGAATAGAATAGAAAACTTTATTGCCATTTCAACACATGGTTGGAATGTGTCTAATTTTTCTTTATAAACTATAGTTATATTGCCATATTTGGTGATTGTTTTACAAAAGCAACAGTTAAATTCAGGCCGTGATTTATTGTGATTATACATTTACATTTACATTTAGCTGACGCTTTTATGCAAAGCGACTTACAAGTTCTGCACGACAAGTCATCAGGAAGGGTACAACTCCATCAGCTGAGTATCAATGTTCATCAAAGTGTTGTGTGTTACAGTGTAGGTTAGTTTATTAGGACAAGTGCATGACAGTAAGGTTAGTTAGGGTTAGTTTTTTCTCTCTCATTATTTCAGATAATGGTTGAAGAAGTGCGTCTTTAGTCGACGGCGAAAGATTGGACGGGATTCGGCTGTCCTAACTGGGGTGGGTAGTTCATTTCACCATTGTGGGGCAAGGACTGAGAATAGGTGGCTTCTCTTTGATGACCCTCCCGGAGCTTGGATAGGAGTAGGTGTGAGGCGGCCAGAAGATGCAGAGCGTAGGGATCTTGAGGGTGTGTAGTTAGAGACCATTGACCGGAGGTAGGCGGGAGCGGTTCCCTTTGCCGCACGGTATGCTAGGTCGAGGGCCTTGAAGCGGATACGTGCAGCAATGGGGAGCCAGTGCAGGTCCCTAAGAAGTGGGGTGACATGGGCCGACTTTGGTATAGGTTTGAGAATTGAGATCAGGCGGGCCGCTGCGTTTTGAATGAGTTGAAGAGGCTTGGTGGCGGTGGCCGGGAGGCCAGTGAGCAGTGCGTTGCGGTTGCAGTAGTCGAGGCGGGAGATGACTGTTGGGGCTTCAACAGTCATGGGGCTTCACATCGGACCAAGCAGTTGCCCCCTTAGCTGTGATATAATCACGATATACAACCTGTCATGACCTATAGCTTAAATATAACATACATGACATACAGATAGACAGTACTGCTACATCTATGTACTGTACTGTACCCATTATGCAATCTGTTAATAAAGTTTTCAATCAATCAAACAACTCTCAAAGCCAACGTGCACTGTGGTAGAAAAGATCGCTCCTGTGAATTAGAAAAGCCAGCCCAGCCCCCAGCCTAGTGAATGAGAAAAGCCTGCCCCTAGTGGAGCAGGACAGTCCCTACACAGTACAGTACATAAAATGATCTAACTCCTACTGCAAATTACTGTGGTACCACAAAGAGCCACACCATATACCAGAGTTTCTCAACCTTTTTTTCAGTCACGGCACCCTTCATGTGTTTATAGGTCTCACCCTCTGGCCTCTGAAGTTGCTAATGTCTTTTTTATTTGGGCCTCACAGGGTTAAAAGTACCCTGTGAGACCCACGGTTGCAAAATTACAAAATAATTGTTTGCCATTTAAAAAGAAAAAAAATGATTTAAAAATGTTTAAGCACATGT
>NW_028173659.1:65000-87500 GCF_963971535.1 Notolepis coatsorum | reverse complement strand
GAGAGGAAGGGAAGGAGTAACAGAGGGAGGAGGGGGATGGATGGAGAGAGAGGGAGAGAGATAGAGACAAGGAGGGTGAGAGAGTGGAAGAGGACATGAAGGGAAAAGGTTGTTTGCTTTGTTTTTTGGTGAATACAGTGTGTGTGTGTGTGTGTCTGTGTGTGTGTGTGTGAGTGCGTGCGTGTGTGTGTGTGTGTGTGTGTGCGCGTGTGTGTGTGTATTAAATGGGAGCAAAGAAAACATGATCAGGATTAAATCCAGGCCAGAGATTCCCTTTGAAGTGAAGGATGTTCTCTATCCTAACCTCTTGTTCTTCCTCTATCTCTCTCCTTCCCTCTCTCTCTGCATCTCTCTCTGGCTCCCTTTCTCCCTCTCTCTCTCTCCCACCCTGCCTATGCGTTCGCTAAACCACATGCTTTTCCCCATGGTATCAAGACCCCTGTCTGTACACAGCCTAATTCTATTATTCTCACTCGCCTAATACAGAACAAACGGCGCTCTGTGTTGACTCATAAAGGAAACAACATTTTACTTATTACATAGGCAACCTTCCCTCTCCTCCATGAGTCCCAAATGTGTCCCCAAATAGAATGTTCGTCACCTTCTTCATGCTCAATGTCTTTATTAAATGGAATTATGAAAAAAAGAAATCCCCTTCCCATTCTGTGTACATGGTAGGTCGCTGTCTCCTTAATTATGGCTTCACAATCTGGTCATTTGCGCTTGTAAGAGGCGACACACATGGCTGATACCTGCATATGAGTCTCGGGGCTATTCGTGACGCAGTGTTAAGCATGCAAATGCAAAACAGGGCACCCAGTGAAAGCCTGCGAAAAGAAGGCGGGCCAAAGAGCCACGGAGAACAGGGTGTGTGAGTGTGATTGGATGACTGACTAAATGATAAATGTTTTTAAATAAAACAGCTTGTCCAGCGATCGACTCAGAGCCAGAGGCGCCTTGATATCGACTGGTTGACTCTGCCCTCAGGACACACAGCACTTGCCAGAACAAACCAAATGCAATGGTACTAGTAATGAACCGCAAACTTCAAAGCAGAGACACCTTTATTGACGGGTGGAGGGTGACCTGCTCATGGATGGTCTGATCTGCGGTCAGTTTCCCCAATAATGACTGGGGTTAGTTAGGAGAAGGAGGTCCCCCCCACCTGATCACTCCTCCGGAAGCGTATTGACACACTACAGCATCGTGGTCAAAGGACAAATGCATGCAACACAGTGAACATACAGATGCTGCCATCATAGAAGTCTTTTCACTGTGGCTCCGCCCCCCGACGATGACTTGTTTGGAATATTATGTTGAACATAATGAGTTCAATTGGTGAGGAAAGCAACACCACAAAACAACATACATACTGTACTCCTAATTAGTAGGGTCTTGGGCAGAACGTAAAAGTATTATATCGACTGGAAATAGCAACGCGGCAGGGATATTGTTTACTACGTACACATAGTATTGCTTGGGAATTTTTGCGGTATTAATACAGGATAAATGGAGGCAACCACTGTAGAATGTCGTAGTATACGGTTCAATTGGCCTTAAACCAGTGAATGATCTCTGTTGACAAGCTTCTGCACATGAGTGAAGAAAGGTGCAAGGAGCCCTTTTTTTTTCCAACCTTCATTTCTAGTTGATATTCCTGTTTTCCCACATGGTTTCCATGACTTTTGAAAGGAAGGGAAGGGGGAAAGGAAAACCCATCCTAACTATTATAAGCAGTGGTTCAGCCACAGTCCAGCGCCTGGGGACCAGCTGGTGAAGTCCCTCCCCTTCTGCCAACCACCATGGGACCCTACTTCAGAAGAAATACTGTATGTACAGTAATCAATAGCGAGAGACAAATAATCTTTAGGGCACGTTAGCTAACATTATCAATAGTTGTTGATGCTATAATGTAATATTAGCTAGCTGACAATTACACTTTTAATTGGTACACATGGTGGTCCAGCGGAAGGGGAGGGACCTCACCTCTGTAAGGTAGGAGTTACCTAGCATTCATGTCATGGTGTGGAAGGGACCTCACCTCTCTAAGGTTAGTTAGCTAGCATTCATGTCATGGTGTGGAAGGGACCTCACCTCTCTAAGGTTAGTTAGCTAGCATTCATGTCATGGTGTGGAAGGGACTTCGCCTCTCTAAGGTTAGTTAGCTAGCATTCATGTCATGGTGTGGAAGGGACCTCGCCTCTTTAAGGTTAGTTACCTAGCATTCATGTCATGGTGTGGAAGGGACCTCGCCTCTCTAAGGTTAGTTACCTAGCATTCATGTCATGGTGTGGAAGGGACCTCGCCTCTCTAAGGTTAGTTACCTAGCATTCATGTCATGGTGTGGAAGGGACCTCGCCTCTCTAAGGTTAGTTACCTAGCATTCATGTCATGGTGTGGAAGGGACTTCACCTCTCTAAGGTAGGAGTTACCTAGCATTCATGTCATGGTGTGGAAGGGACCTCGCCTCTCTAAGGTTAGTTAGCTAGCATGCATGGCATGGTGTCGGAGGGGCCTTGCCGCTCTAAGGTAGGAGTTAGGGCATGCTCACATTTCCAGCTGAAAAACGCTGGCAGTGCGCCGGTAGTTTTGGGATGAAGCGCATCTTGTAGCGAGATGACAGAGAGAAAGAAATCTAGCGACAGCCATCTTTTTATCGTATTTTACTGCCCCGGTTTTGCACATATAGCATATTTGAATACACTTTATTGTATATTATTTATATATATAGTTATTGCCTGACACCACAGTTCGCCCTTTGCTTTTTATTAGCTTTTTATTAGTGTATTTGTGAGGTTTTGTCCGCTGCTCACCTACTCGCTCTGTTCCTTTAAGCCTACTCGCTCTGTTCCTTTAGTTTTCTGTTAATCAATTGCATTCTCCTATTCACACGCTTCTTCCCGTAGACGCCGTTTGATTGGTGCTTCCCCAACCACACGCTTGTCAATCTCATCCCGCAGCTGTCACAGCTTGTCATTAAGCATTCCTCTGATTATATATACCCCGATTCCCCATCAAGTGTTGTTGGATCGTTTTGATATATTATCAGCATTTGCTGTTCCTTCCTTGCCTGCTGTTTTTCCCTGTGCTTTGCCTCCCAGGATATTCAAGAAGTATTCCGCTTGGACAACCCGTTCCCCGTGGCGACGCGCTCGCCCTGTTTGATCCTGCTCTCTTTACGCACAGCGCCTGGGTGAGTTTGGCAAGACTGTCTTTGACCCTATCGTTTTTCCTGTGTGTTAAACACTGAAGAGATCCTGCTTTTTGTCAGACTGTCACTCACCCTGTGCCTGTATTTTGGATTGTTCATTTTGGATAATATTTGCTTGAACATCGCTCACTGTGTGTATTCACACGAAGATATTATCACTTGGATTATTATTGGGACTTCGCTCACTGTGTGTATTCACACCGAAGATATTATCACTTGGATTATTATTGGGACTTCGCTCACTGTGTGTATTAGCACCGAAGATTCTATCACGTGGATTGTTGTTGGGACGTTGCTCACAGTGTGTATTTACACCGAAGATTCTGTCACTGGATTATCTGTTTTGGGACAAGTCACTTCTCCTGTCACCTGCTCTGTTCCCAACTGTACTCTGAGCTAACCCGCTCTCTCTCTCCCTCTCTGTCACCACCTCGGGGAGCTGCCGAGAGGAATCTGCAGAGCGGCTTTGACGTCACAGTCTAATCCTCGGACGAACCATCCCGGGAGAAGCTGCAGAGCAGCAACATTCGTCTATGCTTGTATCCCAGTCTTTGTTTGTTCTCAACCAAGTTATTGCTGCTATTTTGTGAAATAAAACAAGCCCTAGTTTTTGGCAACTCTGAAACAACTCTCTTTGTGTCGTTAGCATTTGGGGTCGGTGTCAAACCATAACATTACGATCCAACCGAAATGACGACCCCAGCCGACACAGAGAGAGTCAGAACAGCACTAGCTAATCAGATCGAGTTGACCAAGGATCACAGTCACCAACTAGAGAGGGCTGCGGCTGCGGTGCATGATCTCAGGGAACAGGTCCAGCCTATTCATGGGTCCCTGGCCGCTCTGGCAGGACAACAGTCAAGTATACTCCTTCATCTTCACACGCTGAGCGACACCGTTAACACTTTAATTGTACCCCCACTTCCTTCAGGAGCATCCCCCGCAGCCCCAGCAGGGCCCACGCTTCCCGATCCCGCACCTCGGGAACCCCGTCTCTCCGTCCCACGGCTGTTCGACGGCAATCCCGAGGAGTGTGCCACATTCATCATGCAATGTGAGTTGGTTTTCCGTCATCAACCCAGTCGATTCACTTCTAGAGGAGCCCAAGTGGCCTATATGACAAACTTGCTCTCAGGCCGGGCTGCCCAGTGGGTCACTTCCTCCTGGGCAATGGATGCAGATTTTTGTTTCTCCTATCCAGACTTCGTGGCTGAGCTCCGCAGGGTGTTCCACCACCCAGCCCGTGGTCTGGATCCTGGAGCCCGGTTGGGTACCTTCCGACAGGGGAGCGGCGGGGTAACAGACTACGTCCTGGAGTTTCGACTGGCGGCGGTGGAGAGTGGTTGGAACGACGCAGCACTTCGCCTAACCTTCATGAGGGGGCTCAGTGACGCAGTCAGGGACCAGCTCGCGACCCGGGAGGAGCCTGACTCCCTCGAGGACCTGTTCAGCCTCGCCATCCGCATCGACGGACGCCTCCAGGAGAGAAGGCGTGAGAGGACCCGACTGGTACCTCCTGAGGGACCCCGGACCCCCCGTACTCATGACGTTTCTACTGGTCGCCCTGCCCTCAACACGACTGGTGGTAGCGTACCCTCCCGTTCGGTTCGCGAGGAGGAACCCATGCAGCTGGGACGCTCTCATCTGAGCCAGGCTGAACGTGAGGCGAGGTTCAGGTCCGGTCTCTGCCTCTACTGCGGTCGGGAGGGACACCGAATCGCCAACTGCCCCACCCGGCCAAAAGATCAGGCTCGCCGAGACCCCGGGAAATCCTGGTGAGCCGTTTTTCCCATTCCCAGAGCCGCGCACCACCTGGCCATCTGATGAGCGTCACCCTGGCCTGGGCGGACCAACGGGCCACGGTGGAGGCACTCATCGACTCTGGGGCAGACGAGAGTTTCCTCGACTTCGAGTTTGCTACCCGGGCCAACATTCCACTTGAGGACCTTGTGAGGCCTTTGGAGATCTTTGCATTGGACCAACACCGCCTGGCCGACATCTCTCAACGCACCTGCCCAGTCGTGCTGACCATCGCTGGGAACCACGTTGAGAGAATCCAGTTCCTTATCACCCGATCCCCTCTCGTCCCGGTGGTCCTGGGTAGGCCCTGGCTCGCGCTGCACGAGCCCCACATCGCCTGGTCCTCCGGTACCATCAAGGGCTGGAGCTCCTCCTGTCACGCCCAGTGTCTACAGGCGGCGTCCTGTCCCCCGCCCCGGAGGCCCGCTGGTGAGTCGCCTCCGGACTCTTCATCCATACCTCCCGAGTACCACGACCTCTTGGAGGTTTTCAGTAAGTCCAGGGCTCAGGCCCTTCCACCCCACCGCCCTTACGACTGCGCCATCGACCTCCGCCAAGGGGCTCCCCTTCCCGGCAGCCGCCTCTACAGTCTGACCGTTCCGGAGAAGAAGGCGATGGATCAGTACATCTCTGAGTCCTTGGAAGCAGGACTCATTCGGCCTTCCTCCTCCCCGGTGGCGGCCGGTTTCTTCTTTGTTGGGAAGAAGGACGGGGACCTTCGACCCTGCATCGACTATCGCCAGCTCAACGAGATCACCATCAAGAACAAGTACCCTCTTCCTCTCATGAACTCCACCTTCGAGCCTCTCACCCAGGCCACCGTCTTTACCAAGCTGGACCTCCGGAGTGCCTACCATCTTGTCCGTATCCGTGAGGGCGATGAATGGAAGACCGCCTTCAAGACCCCCAGGGGCCACTACGAGTACCTGGTGATGCCGTTCGGCCTCACCAACGCCCCGGCGGTATTCCAGGCACTCATGAACGACGTCCTTCGTGACATGCTGGAGGTGTTTGTGGTGGTGTACCTGGACGACATCCTCATCTTCTCCAGGACCCTCGAGGAGCACATCCAGCATGTCCGCCGTGTGCTAGAGCGCCTCCTCCACAATCGGCTCTTCGTCAAGGCGGAGAAGTGCCGTTTCCACTCCGACTCCGTCGACTACCTGGGCTTCATCGTTGAGAAGGGCTTGACCCGAGCGGATCCTCGCAAGATCCAAGCTGTGGAGGAATGGCCTGAACCCACCACTCGGAAGGAGTTACAGAGTTTCCTCGGGTTCGCCAACTTCTACCGAAGGTTCATCCGGAACTACAGTCAAGTGGCGGAGCCACTTACCAGACTGACCTCTCCCGCTCTGCCGTTCGACTGGTCCCCAGCGGCATGTGCTGCGTTCCGCTCCCTCAAGAAGAAGTTCACTTCCGCCCCGATCTTGCTCCACCCTGACCCCAAGAGACAGTTCATTGTAGAGGTGGACGCCTCGGATACTGGACTGGGGGCTGTCTTATCCCAGCGTTCGGCAACGGACCAGAAGGTACATCCTTGCGCCTTCTACTCGCGTCGGTTCCTCCCTGCCGAGAGGAACTACGACACCGGCAATCGGGAGCTGCTGGCGGTCGTGGCTGCGTTGGAGGAGTGGCGTCATTGGCTTGAGGGGGCCGAGGAGCCATTTACCATCTGGACGGACCACAAGAACCTGACGTTCATCCGCGCTTCCAAGCGCCTCAACGGTCGGCAGGCAAGATGGGCCAGCTTCCTCAGTCGGTTCGACTTCTCGCTGACTTTTCGTCCTGGTTCCCGCAACACGAAGGCCGACTCCCTGTCCCGGTTACACTCCAAGGGGGCTCCACCCTCTGAGGATCCGACTCCCATCCTCCCGGAGGCCAGGGTGGTTGGAGCCATCACCTTGGGCATCGAGGGGGTGGTTAGACGTGCCCTACGCTTCCAGCGTGCTCCAAGCAACGTTCCGATTCATCGTCTCTTCGTCCCCGACTCTGTCCGGTCCCGGGTGCTGCTATGGGGCCATACCAGCCGGTTCGCCTGCCACCCGGGCGTTCATCGCACGTTCTCCTTCCTGGCTCGTCGTTTCTGGTGGCCCACCATGCGGAACGACGTCAAGGAGTTCGTATTGGCCTGCGCGGTCTGTGCCCGCAGCAAGGCCTCGCACCAGGCACCCTCCGGGCTTTTACAGCCACTTCCCGTTCCGAGCCGTCCTTGGTCACATGTGGCGCTAGACTTCGTCACAGGTCTTCCCTCCTCCCAGGGGAACACTTGCCTTCTGACCGTGGTGGATCGATTCAGCAAGGGGGTTCACCTCGTGGCCCTTTCCAAGCTCCCCTCGGCGGCCGAGACGGCGGACCTCCTGACTCACCACGTGTTCCGCCTTCATGGTATTCCCCAGGACATCGTCTCTGACCGGGGGCCCCAGTTCACCTCCCAGGTATGGCGGGCTTTTTGCAAGGGATTGGGGGCGACGGTCAGTCTTTCCTCTGGTTATCATCCCCAGACTAACGGACAAACGGAGAGGATGAACCAGAGCGTGGAGTCTGCTCTTCGGTGTGTGGCAGCCGAGAGACCAGCTTCCTGGAGCCGTTTCCTTCCCTGGGTCGAGTACTCCATCAATTCCATGGTCAGTTCCGCCACCGGCCTCTCACCATTTGAGGTTTCCCTGGGCTACCAACCGCCTCTTTTCCCCGCACAGGAGACGGAGGTGGCAGTTCCCTCCGTGCAGGTCCACCTCGACCGCTGCCGACGGGTCTGGGAGATCACCAGGACCGCGCTGCTCCGGACATCTGAGCGTGCCTGTCGTGGGGCCGACCGGCGCCGGGTTCCCGCGCCGACTTACCACCCTGGGCAGAGGGTGTGGCTTTCCGCGAAGGACCTCCCGCTTCGGTCCTCGGCCAAGAAGCTTAACCCCCGTTTCGTCGGACCTTTCGAGGTTCTGAAGGTACTCAGTCCGGCGGCCCTGCGTCTTAAACTTCCTGCGTCCATGCACATTCACCCCGTTTTCCATGTCTCCCGGGTTAAGCCCGTCTCCCTCAGTCCCCTGATGCCTCCAGCTCCTGATCCTCCGCCTCCCGAGATGGTGGATGGTCACCCCCAGTGGCAGGTCCGCCGGTTGATGGGCGTTCGACGGCGGGGTCGGGGGTTCCAGTACCTGGTGGACTGGGAGGGTTACGGCCCGGAAGAGCGGAGCTGGGTCTCCCGACAGCTCATCGTGGATCCCGGCTTGATCACTGACTTCCATCGTGCCCATCCTGACGAGCCGGGTCGGCCTGGTCGCCGGGTGGCTCCCGTGGAGGGGGGGGTACTGTGAGGTTTTGTCCGCTGCTCACCTACTCGCTCTGTTCCTTTAAGCCTACTCGCTCTGTTCCTTTAGTTTTCTGTTAATCAATTGCATTCTCCTATTCACACGCTTCTTCCCGTAGACGCCGTTTGATTGGTGCTTCCCCAACCACACGCTTGTCAATCTCATCCCGCAGCTGTCACAGCTTGTCATTAAGCATTCCTCTGATTATATATACCCCGATTCCCCATCAAGTGTTGTTGGATCGTTTTGATATATTATCAGCATTTGCTGTTCCTTCCTTGCCTGCTGTTTTTCCCTGTGCTTTGCCTCCCAGGATATTCAAGAAGTATTCCGCTTGGACAACCCGTTCCCCGTGGCGACGCGCTCGCCCTGTTTGATCCTGCTCTCTTTACGCACAGCGCCTGGGTGAGTTTGGCAAGACTGTCTTTGACCCTATCGTTTTTCGTGTGTGTTAAACACTGAAGAGATCCTGCTTTTTGTCAGACTCACTCACCCTGTGCCTGTATTTTGGATTGTTCATTTTGGATAATATTTGCTTGAACATCGCTCACTGTGTGTATTCACACCGAAGATATTATCACTTGGATTATTATTGGGACTTCGCTCACTGTGTGTATTCACACCGAAGATATTATCACTTGGATTATTATTGGGACTTCGCTCACTGTGTGTATTAGCACCGAAGATTCTATCACGTGGATTGTTGTTGGGACGTTGCTCACAGTGTGTATTTACACCGAAGATTCTGTCACTGGATTATCTGTTTTGGGACAAGTCACTTCTCCTGTCACCTGCTCTGTTCCCAACTGTACTCTGAGCTAACCCGCTCTCTCTCTCCCTCTCTGTCACCACCTCGGGGAGCTGCCGAGAGGAATCTGCAGAGCGGCTCTGACGTCACAGTCTAATCCTCGGACGAACCATCCTGGGAGAAGCTGCAGAGCAGCAACATTCGTCTATGCTTGTATCCCAGTCTTTGTTTGTTCTCAACCAAGTTATTGCTGCTATTTTGTGAAATAAAACAAGCCCTAGTTTTTGGCAACTCTGAAACAACTCTCTTTGTGTCGTTAGCATTTGGGGTCGGTGTCAAACCATAACAGTATTCGTGTAGTTATTAGTGTATTTGTGCCCTCATACTGCTCCTGTCTCTTGTTGGTAGACAGGCAGGCAACTCCGGTGTCAGGTTACAAACAGAGTGGTAGATATGATAGGCTGTGATTGGTTGTCTGAAAAGACGCTCAGCGCATCACTCTGAAAAGTTCAGAAAGTTTCAACTTTAAACGCTGGGCGCGGCCGCACAAAAAAACTGAAAGGCGCTGAAAAAAGAAGCCGACTGCAGCGCATTTCCTATAGGCGGCAGCATGCGGCCGCTTACGCTCTGTCCTCATTGGGAACAATTGACAAAAGACGCTTGCACCCAGAAATATGCGGCAGGTGGATCCAAGCCCTTAGCTAGCATTCATGTCATGGTGTGGAAGGGACTTCGCCTCTCTAAGGTAGGAGTTACCTAGCATTCATGTCATGGTGTGGAAGGGACCCCCTTGCTGAACCGGTCCACCACAGTCAGAAGGACTGTGTTTCCCTGGGACGATGGAAGACCCGTGACGAAGTCCAACGCCACATGGGACCAAGGGCGGCTCGGAATGGGAAGTGGCTGTAATAGCCCGGAGGGTGCCTGGTGGGAGGCCTTGCTGCGGGCGCAGACCGTGCAGGCCAGAACAAACTCCTTGACGTCGTTCCTCATGGTGGGCCACCAGAATCGACGAGCCAGGAAGGAGAAAGTGCGGTGAACGCCGGGGTGGCAGGCAAACCGGCTGGTATGGCCCCATTGGAGAACCCGGGACCGGACTGAGTCGGGGACGAAGAGGCGACGAAAAGGAACGTTGCTGGGAGCGGGATGGAAACGTAGGGCATGCCTGACCACAGTCTCGATGCCCAAGGTGACCACTCCCACCACCCTGACCTCTGGGAGGATGGGAGTCGGATCCTCAGTGGTTGGAGCCCCCTTGGAGTGTAACCGGGACAGAGAGTCGGCCTTCGTGTTGCGGGACCCAGGGCGAAAAGTCAACGAGAAGTCGAACCGACTGAGGAAGCTGGCCCACCTTGCCTGCCGGCCGTTGAGGCGTTTGGATGCACGGATGTACGTCAAGTTCTTATGGTCCGTCCAAATGGTGAACGGTTCCTCTGCCCCTTCCAGCCAATGACGCCACTCCTCCAAGGCAGCCACTACCGCCAGCAACTCCCGATTGCCAATGTCATAGTTTCTCTCAGCAGGAAGGAAACGACAAGAGTAGAAGGCGCATGGATGGACCTTCTGGTCCGTCGCCGACCGCTGAGACAAGATAGCCCCTAGTCCAGTATCCGAGGCGTCCACCTCCACAATGAACTGCTTCTTGGGGTCTGGGTGGAGCAAGACCGGGGCGGTGGTGAACCTCTTCTTGAGGGAGCGGAACGCAGCGCAGGCCGCCGGAGACCAGTCAAACGGCAGGGAGGGAGAGGTCAGCCTGGTAAGTGGTTCCGCCACTTGGCTGTAGTTCCGGATGAACCTCCGGTAAAAGTTTGCGAACCCGAGGAAGCTCTGTAGCTCCTTCCGAGAGGTGGGTTCCGGCCACTCCTCCACGGCCCGGATCTTGCGAGGGTCGGCTCGGGTCAGGCCGCTCTCCACGATGAAGCCAAGGTAATCGACGGAGTCGGAGTGGAAACGCCACTTCTCTGCCTTAACGAAGAGCCGGTTGTGGAGGAGGCGCTCCAGTACTCGGCGGACATGCTGGACATGTTCCTCGAGAGTCTTGGAGAAGATGAGGATGTCGTCCAGGTATACCACCACAAACTCCTCAAGCATGTCACGGAGGATGTCGTTCATGAGCGCCTGGAATACCGCCGGAGCGTTGGTGAGGCCGAACGGCATCACCAGATACTCGTAATGACCCCTGGGAGTCTTGAAGGCGGTCTTCCATTCATCGCCCTCTCGGATACGGACCAGATGGTAGGCACTCCGGAGGTCCAGTTTGGTGAAGACGGTAGCCTGGGTGAGGGGCTCGAAGGTGGAGTTCATGAGAGGAAGAGGATACTTGTTCTTAATGGTGATCTCGTTGAGTTGGCGATAGTCAATGCAGGGCCGAAGGTCTCCATCCTTCTTCCCAACAAAAAAGAAACCGGCCGCCACCGGGGAGGACGAGGGCCGAATGAGGCCTGCTGCCAAGGACTCAGAGATGTACTTATCCATTGCGGCCTTCTCAGGGACGGTCAGACTGTAGAGGCGGCTGCCGGGAAGGGGGGCCCCTGAGCGGAGGTCGATGGCACAGTCGTAAGGCCGGTGAGGAGGAAGGGCCTGAGCCCGGGACTTGCTGAAAACCTCCCAGAGGTCGTGGTACTCGGGGGGAATAGTTGAGAGGTCCGAGGGCGGCACACAAGGGGAACTCCGGGGCGAAGGACTGGACGCCGCCTGAAGACACTGGGCATGACAAGAGGAGCTCCAACCCATGATGGTGCCGGAGGACCAGGCGATGTGGGGCTCATGCTGCACGAGCCAGGGCCGACCCAGGACTACTAGGACAAGAGGGGATCTGGTAATAAAGAACTGGAGTCTCTCAACGTGGTTACCAGCAATGGTGAGGAGGACAGGACAGGTGCGTTGAGTGATGTCAGCCAGGCGGTGCTGATCCAGCGCGAAAACCTCCAAGGGCCTCTCGAGGTCCTCAAGTGGAATGTTGGCCTGGGTGGCAAACTCAACGTCCAGGAAACTCTCATCAGCACCCGAGTCACCCGCTGGTCCGCCCAGGCTAGGGTGACGCTCGTCAGACGGTTAGGTGGTGCACGGGTGTGGGAACAGGAAAAACGGCTCACCAGGATCTCCCGGGGTCCCGGCGAGCCTGGTCTTTTGGCCGGGTAGGGCAATTGGAGATACGGTGTCCCTCCCGGCCGCAGTAGAGACAAAGGCCGGACCTGAGCCTGGACTCCCATTCGGCCGGACTAAGGAGGGTGCGTCCCAGCTGCATGGGTTCCTCCTTGGTCACAGCTCGGGAGGGAAAAGGGCCACCAGTCGCGGAGGGGGCAGGACGGTCAGCAGAACAGTCACGAGTACGGGGGGTCTGGGGAACCTCTGGGGGTCCCAGTCATGCTCTCACGCCTCCTCTCCCGGAGGCGTCCGTCTATGCGAATGGCGAGGCTGATTAGGCCCTCGAGAGAATCGGGCTCCTCTCGGGTCGCGAGCTGGTCCCTCACAGCGTCGTTGAGCCCCTTCAGGAAGGTGAGATGAAGCGCCCGATCATTCCAACCGCTCTCGGTTGCGGCTAGTCTGAACTCCAGCGCGTAGTCGGTGACACTGCCACTGCCCTGCCGGAAGGTGCCCAACCGAGCTCCCGGGTCCTGGCCACGAGCTGGGTGGTGGAAAACCCTTCGGAGCTCTGCCACGAAGTCTGGGTATGAGAAACAAAAATCAGCCCTCATAGACCAGGAAGCAGTGACCCACTGTGCTGCTCGGCCTGTGAGCAGGTTAGTCATGTAAGCTACTCTGGCTCCCTCTGACGTAAATCGGCTGGGTTGATGAATGAAAACCAACTCACATTGCATGATGAACGTGGCACACTCCTCGAAGTTACCGTCGAACAAACATGGGTTGGAGAGACGGGGCTCCCGAGGTGCGAGGTCGGGAGGTGCGGGGTCTGTCGCGGCGGCGGGTGGTGATCTGGCTGGAACTCCTGGCACAGGTGGGGTTAAAAGCAGGGTGTTAAATGCTGTACTGAGAGCCTGTAGCTGGTGCAGAATATCAGCCTGCTGATTACCCTGGGTAGTCTGCTGGGTGGCCAGAGTGTCAAGAGAATCCTGAATAGGCTGGACCTGGGCCCGGAGGTCCTGCACAGCAGCCGCAGCCGCACCTAACTGTTGGGTGTGGTCGTTGGTCAACTGGATCTGGACCGCCAACGCTGCCCTAATTCTGTCTTTGTCGGCTGGGGTCGACATGGTCGGGTCGTAACCCCAACAGCACGGCACAGACAGGTAGTTCAGAGTTAACCAAAAACCAGGGCGTATTTATTTCCAAAAACAGAGAAGAGCAAAAACAACAAAAAGCACAAGGGGAGAATGTTCTTGGGCAGAGTAGGCTCTGCGGCTCTGCAGCTCGGCTCAGAGCAGAGACGGCACTGTGGCGTTGCGCCTCTGACTCTGCGGCTCTGAAGCTACTTGGAGATCCACTCGGGGAGGAACAGAGAGAGAAAGAATGTCAACAAACGAGCGTATGGAATGCGAGGCAGTCCAGTATTATTTAGCTGAGTCCAGTACTAACACAAGCGACACATCTTCAGTGTTTACCAAAACACACAAAAAACAGAAAGGTCCCGAGTCCAGGAAAATGCGAGGAAAAAACAGAGCATCCAAAAAAGTAAGTTTCCAAAACTCACCAAGGCGCAATTGCGCAAAGCGGTCAACGAGGCACAGATCCAACGGATGGCAGAGAGGAGCAAACAGCGGCGACTTCCAAAGACGTCCTGGAGAACAGACGGTGAACAACACGGGAGGAAAACAAGCAGCAGCTAGTGGTAAGCCAAAACGACCCGACACAGAACGTTCAGAACCCCAGAGTATATAAGGGCTCCACCGAGCTGATTTGAAACTCACTTCAGGTGCGGGAAGGTAATTGGTACCTGGAAGCGTGCGGTCTTGGACCAATCCTCACAGGTAACTTGTTAAAAAGGACAAGATATACATAAGTGATTATTTTTGCATGGATGGCTCAGAGAGAGAGTGAGAGAGAGAGGGGGGGGGGTAGGGAATAGAGAGAGAGAGAGAGAGAGAGAGAGAGAGAGAGAGAGAGAGAGAGAGAGAGAGAGAGAGAGAGAGAGAGAGAGAGAGAGAGAGAGAGAGAGTGTGCGCGTGTTTGTGTAGGGCATATTGGAAGCATGGCTGCATTTGACTGACTGTGATCATATATTGATTGATGGCAATGGTGATAGTTGTACCTACTTAAATATTCGCCAATGCGTGGTACATGTTTGCAAAATGTTTGGTATAGCGCCCCTCATGGAGAAGAATGCACCGGCCGCCACTGATTCATGTCATGGTGTGGAAGGTAGCTGGAGGAAACGCACACAATCGCAGAACAAGTAAACTCCACACAGAAAGGCCTCCGACGGGGGTTCAAACCCAGGACCTTCTAGCAGTGAGGCAGCAGCGCTAACCACCGAGCCACCGAGCCACTTTCAATGTGTTGTCCTTATCCCATGCCTGCTCTTCATTATAAAACCAAGTCCTTGGAGTAAGCAGTCAGAAGCCTTTCAGCCGTGTTTGTCAACCATTATTGATTTAGAGGGACCATTCAAGTGGGGTAAGGTGGGATTGATCTACAGCATTTTATTACCAGTGTTTGATGTGTGGCCTGACCCTGACACAACGCTGGAATAATAACTGACATAAGAGCTGCACCACTGTGGCGCGCGCACACACACACACACACACACACACACACACACACACACACACACACACACACACACACACACACACACACACACACACACACACACACACACACAGAGAGAGAGAGACACAGAGAGAGAGAGAGAGAGAGAGAGAGAGAGAGAGAGAGAGAGAGAGAGAGAGAGAGAGAGAGAGAGAGAGAGAGAGAGAGAGAGAGAGAGAGAGAGAGAGAGAGAGAGACACACAGACACAGACAGCTGTCTATACAACAGGAAACAGCAATAATTGTCAATAAAAAAAATTATTACTGGTGCATTGTCTATTGATTATGATCCATTAGTAGACGCCATAGTGACAACATCTGCAGAGTCTTCCTTCCTGCACCCTGGCTGTGCTATAGACACTTGGACAACACTCGCTCGCTAAGGCAGATGCTTTTATTGGTTTAGAAATGGGACTGGATGGGGGGGGGGGGGGGGGGTGATAGGAGGGGGGCAGAGTGGGGGTGGAGGTGGCAGGATGTCAAGTGTGTATTGTGTATGTGTGTGTGTGTGTGTGTGTGTGTGTGTGTGTGTGTGTGTGTGTGTGTGTGTGTGTGTGTGTGTGTGTGTGTGTGTGTGTGTGTGTGTGTGTGTGTGTGTGTGTGTGTGTGTGTGGGATGACACTCACCTTGCTGACACAAATCATAACATGCACCCACCTTATTTTATGGAAATAGGTGGTGGTGGAGTTTATGAAACCCTGTGATGTTTCATTAAGGAGAGAGAGGATATCATATTTACCACCACAAATAGACTGGAGATTGCTGGAATCAAGAAGTTCAAACGAGCTGGGTTTTCATCATATGGTTGTATTTATTCAAGAGCTTCTTCTTCTTCCCAATCTTCTTCAAGGGTCCTCTGTCATTTTGTCATCTCAAATGGGTTTATTCACATTGATTCTAACTTTTGTCTCCGGTTATATACAGAAAATAATGTTACTCCCCTTTTCCTCCTATTGGTCAAATCATTTCAATATGGGTGTATTCAATTTACACATTTCAACAAATGAATTCAAACTGAAGACTGGCACCTCCCCTCTTCACACATTTGCTCCTAGTGGTTACATTTGGAATTACATTTAATACTTGTTATTTTCCCAGTAGTGATAAAATAATGACTAATTTACAATAAAGACAAAATACCCAACATTTGGCTCCTGACCTTCTGACTAGGAGAACAAAAGCCTACCTTCTGGTGATACTTGCAACTTACATCTGAATAGCCCAACAATCTTTCTTAACACCTTTGCGTGAGTTTCTGTGAGAACTCCTCTCTTTTCCCTTTCACAGGATGACGAGAGACGTCCTCATTACACAGACATAACCTAAATTGACTTTAAGTAACTTATTGTTAATAACTAACATTATCAGGCGGCTGGGTGGCGTAGCGGAGTTTGCGCTCGTCACCAATGCAAGAGGCTGCGGTCTCGACTCCCAGTGTCAGCATTGCCTCCGGTTTGGGCCAGTCGTCATACTATCTCAATTGGCAGAGGTAGCGAGTGGAAAGTCGGTGGGTGGGGATTGGACGTTGTGGACAGCGACTCCTACAGGTCGGTTGGGTGACGCCTGTACAGCAGAGTCAGGAAGTATCGGGGGCAGCGTGAGCCTCCCACGCGTTACTCCTCGCCACTGAGAGTCCGCGCTGGTAGGTGAAAAGATGCGACAGGCTGCCTCCTCGTGTACCGGAGGGGACACGTGATGCAAGGCTTCTATCCTCACTGCAGCCGACCAGTGGGAGACATAGTCTAGCAACGTTCAAGACAGGGGAGGGGAGAATTGGCGATACAAAATTGGGATGGGAGAAAAATAGAAAATAAGGAGAAAAAGTGGATATAAAAAAAATAACTAACATTATTAAATATACCTCACCTGTCATAGTAATGCTGTATAGCCAAACATGTCTTCACAAGAACAATGCGGGATGCCACATGATGTGTGCCTCTGTAGCAATGTGGCTGCAAATGCCAGCTGGCGCTGCTCCGTCCACTGGGCCGGTTCTGAAGCACCTTTTGTGCAGGGGGGGGAGAACGCGTCAGCAAATCGCTGTTTGCAACACGGCTACATATGTTCTCTGGGACGGTGAGAGCTGGTTAAGGAGAGGAGCGAGGCTGGATTGGTGGATTGGTGGAATTCGGCACCTCGAGCCCCAACTCAGCTCCCTCTGGCATCACGGTCACCAGAGGAACAGGTTCCGTCTCTCTCCAAGCTTTCAAGAGATCGAGGTGGTAAATCTGTGTCTCTTTTCCCCTGACAGAGCGCATTACATCATAGTCAACGTCACCCACAAAGGGTCCTAGGGGGAGTCATTTTGAGATGGATGTAATACAAAGTATTTTCTCTCCCAGTGAGAATTGTCTTAGGCTGAAGGTACACGTAGGGGAAAACACAACGTTGCATTTTCACTCGTGAAAAAACACAGTCAGGTTAGACGAGGCGTTGTCTCCTGAGCTCTCTGGTTGTCAGAAGCCTGGCGGTGGTCAGACGGAGCGGATCTCATCACTGAATTCAACACTGAGCATGCGCGGGCAGGTACTCGTCGCAAGCACAGAGCGCGCGTGTGTGCATGTGTGAGCGACTTGGGTGTGTAAAAAGCACAGCGCAGCCCCGTATGGGGGCAGAGAGGAGAGAGGAGAGATAGGAGAGAACGGCAAAAAAGATCAGTTTGCAACGTATTCCTTGAAAAAAAACTCGAGTACCGATAGCAGAACGGTTAAGTTAAAATAGTATTTTTTTCCTCAGTGACGTGGACGTTGGTGTCCAGGCACGCGCCCCGCGCTCGACTACAGAAATGACAATGGCTCGCGCGGGGATACATGACAACGTTCCAAGGGACTTTTGACAACGAAAACACCTTTTGAGCGTTGCTGCTGGGGAAACGAAAATGTCAGCTAAAACGCTGTTGCCATTCGACTTGGACGTGCAAACGAAATCATTTGAAAATGCAACGTTGTTGTTTTTCCCTCATGTAACCTCAGCCTTAGCCTAGCCCCTCTGTTGTACAGGCACTGTTGATGCTCCTCCTGAGCCTTGAATACATTCTTCTGTGAGAGTTTGTGTGTGAAGTTTTGTGTGGAGTTTTGTGTGGAGTTTTGTGTGGAGTTTTGTGTGGAGCTTCATGTGGAGTTTTGTGTGGAGCTTCATGTGGAGTTTTGTGTGGAGTTTTGTGTGGAGTTTTGTGTGGAGTTTTGTGTGGAGTTTTGTGTGGAGTTTTGTGTGGAGCTTCATGTGGAGTTTTGTGTGGAGTTTTGTGTGGAGTTTTGCGCTCAAGTCCAGGATGTATTGAATTTAGTTTTTAATTGGGCTTGGATCTTCCTCTCAGTTTTTGTTTATAACTAGGTCCAAAACCTCATCTGTTTTTCTGCCAAACAGGAGTTCAAAGGGAGAAAATCCAGTGGAGGCCTGGTGGGTCTAGCCTCCTATCCAAATCACACGCATCCTTGTGAACTTATGGATCATGGATTTCAACGTTTTATTGAACTGCTCCACGAGTGATCTGTGGATGGCACACGCTGGTTTGAATTCAGATTCAGATACAGACAATTGTATTTATTCTAAGAAGGGCAATTCATTCGTAGCTTACCCAGTCTATACACACAACTTCAAAACTCACCCATGATAAATAAAATATAAGCTGAGATCTTGAAGCAGGAGTCAAGGGTGGAATTCAATCGATGGTTTATTTGCTGTGGCACACGAGAAGCAAATACAGTCCTTTGACCAGAGCCCTGAGTGGAGCCTCACGCAATGAGCGCCCCACCGCAGACTAAGGTCTTGATCAGCAGAAACAGACAAGGTTATATACATTTTGGGAGGTCCATTTTTAGAGAGGATGACCGACTGGTTTGATGACTGATGATCGACAGATATTGGCATACATGGTCTGGGGATGAATATGATATTATGTTCAGGTCTGCTCCTCCTCACTGGCCGGTGGCCCGAAGCCGCCATGCAGGCACCGGTCGTCAGGTCAAATGTATTCTAGTCCTGATGGTCAAGATGTATTTGTAGCTTGGTCAATGGACCCACAGCCACATTCCAGAGTCGGGGAGACGATGATCATGATTTGACCAGAGGAGCTTAGATGTAAGGATCTGTAATCCTTCGGTGCAATATTAATGAAATACATATTAATGAATATTAATTAATATTAATGAACCACAAGCAAGGTAGTCAGAGGCAACATATCAACATGCATGGGTCAATACCAGGGAACAACAAACAGCAGAAAATACAAGTAAAACATTTGGTTTTATTTATTATTATTTTTAAAACACAAGACACTTGTGCCCCAATGACAAGTCCAAGCGCCCAACCCAAATCCAACTGCCCAACACCCACAGCAATTGTGGGGGACAATTTAACTTCCAGTAAGAGCCACACTAATTTACCAAAGGCGAAGGGGATGGCTGACACTGTTGGCTTGTAAAGGCCCGCTCAACAGCCAGATACCTAACTGTCCACAACAACAACCAAAAGCCTATAAATATAAATTTGTATAAATAACCAAGTTTAAAAGAAGTCATTCAAAATTATTCCTGTTTAGCAACCTGAGAGCGGAAGGAATGAAGGACTTAGAGTAGTGGCTTGTTCTCCTAGGTGGCACATTATAGAGCTAACCTGAGGGCATTACAGTGAGTTCACTGGACAGAACATGATCTGATTGGCTGATAATTCATTACAGACTGGACAGAGCATGATCTGATTGGCTGATAATTCATTACAGACTGGACAGAGCATGATCTGATTGGCTGATAATTCATTACAGACTGGACAGAGCATGATCTGATTGGCTGATAATTCATTACAGACTGGACAGAGCATGATCTGATTGGCTGATAATTCATTACAGACTGGACAGAGCATGATCTGATTGGCTGATAATTCATTACAGACTGGACAGAGCATGATCTGAATGGCTGATAATTCATTACAGACTGGACAGAGCATGATCTGAATGGCTGATAATTCATTACAGACTGGACAGAGCATGATCTGAATGGCTGATAATTCATTACAGACTGGACAGAGCATGATCTGAATGGCTGATAATTCCTTTTGCTTTCTGGGCCACCTGTTTCTCCCAGAAGGAGCTGAAATCTCTTTGCTGGACTCCAATTATCTTGGAACAGACTTTCCCAAAAAAACATCTAGGCTATTCTTGTCCTTCACGGCGACAACCCATTATACCAGCAAATAAATGAGAACGTTAGAAGCCTTTTCTTTTTATTTGAACAAAAAAATAAACACTTTCAATGAATGATTGCTAATGAATGATTGCTGAGGGCCTGAAACGGTGCCTGTGCAACACTCTTTGCAGACATGCTGCACTGACGCACTGCTTCGGGATATCACGTCCCCCAGAACTAACGATATCCCTGTGCATTTCAGTGGAATGGGTTGATGAGGTGTTCAAATGGGGCCTCGATTAATGGCAGTGGGCGCAAGGGCGCTTTTGGGATGGCCAGTTGGTTGGCCCGGTCGGTTAACCAGTTGGCATCCAGAGCAAGAGGCACATTCATGTCCTCGAATGCCAGGCCAGTAGAATCAGGTCATTAACCGCTCTAGTGTCTTACCATATGCCGTGTGTGACCAGCCATTGAGGTGCAAATGAGCCGCTCGGAAAACTGCATTTCGGCACTACTGGGTGACTACTACTCACTCTGTACCGCACGTCCATAATCAATGTAAAGTGTGGATATGTCTGCTGCGTCAGGGCTGCAAAGTATGACCATTGATTTTTATCCCTCGGTCAAAGGCAAAGTGTAGAGTTTCATCACAAGACTGCTCGCTCAAGTGGGAAATGGAGTGTAGCTCGGGATGCTGCAGGGCCCCCTGTGGAGGCACCATTGGTTCCCGCTCCCCGTCTGCAGCGTCTGATGACCCTGCGTCACCACTGAGCACTGCACAGATTTCACATTTCCCTACCGGTTGGTGAATGCACCCTCACATATTCCCTAACCAACCTAGGAAACCCCGGCCAATCTGTGCCAAAATCGCAGAGGGTGCATAAGGTGGGAACTAACCGCAGCCTTTACACTATGCATCTTGCCATGACGGCGAATTTCCACTGGCACCGCAGGATAAGCGCGAACATCCCCACATCTTAATGATACCCATGATGCCTCTCTCAAAGCCCTGGGTTGAACCAGGCTCTGATATGCCGGTATCTGACGATATGCCGTACTACCCGTCTGGGGGCAGCACACTCACTGTGACGTCCCGACCGGGAGCCCCTTGATGAATCGCCCCGTCACCACCCACTCCACCAGGTTCCTGGTTGTAGCCAGTGCTCTGCGGTGATCCTTCAGTTGCTGCCTGTAGGCAAAGGGCCGGTCCAAGGGCCCCAACCTGAATCCCAGAAACGGGTGATGATGGTCCTCCGCTGTGTGCCCCATCCGATCCACAACCGCCCTCGTCAGGTGAGCGTTAGGCACTCTTTCGAAGTTGGTTAAGGTTAGCGTTTGTCTTAGAGCAGGGCGATAGAACACCAGCCCTGATTCCAAACTCTAACCTTAACCAACTTCGAAAGAGTCGCCTAAGCTTAACCGGGGGGAGAGCCCCTGCTGGTAGGGACATTTTCTGGAGGGCAATGTTCAAGTGGGCCTGTGTGCCGGGGCTGGAATGAGGCCGCCGGCTGGACTGAGTAATGTAGCTCCGGTTTGCGTCAGGCTGAGGAGAGCCTGGGTCTGCAGTGCTGTTTGAGCCTGTAGCGACCTCTAGTTATTCCTGCTGGACTCTGGCCTGCCTCTCATGGCAAGTGCTTCTACCAGCTGTATACTGTGCGATCTGATTGGCCACTGACGTTCCTGGTCATGTGACATGTGCGCCAATCGTGTGACGGCAAGTTCTGCGCCTATTTCCGGGTCTAACAGCCTGCAAACTACCTAACGCCTAGTTTATCACTGGTTAAGCTTAGGCGACTCTTTCGAAGTTGGTTATGGTTAGAGTTTGGAATCAGGGCTGGTGTTCTATCGCCCTGCTCTAAGACAAACGCTAACCTTAACCAACTTCGAAAGAGTGCCTAAGCTTAACCGGTGGCAGAACTTGCCGTCACACGATTGGCGCACATGTCACACGAGCAGAAACGTCAGTGGCCAATCAGACAGATCATGCAAAAGTACAACCCCCTTAGGGAAAGTATTCACGCGACAGGGACACTGGTTTAACTCAAACACAAAATATAAAAATGCCAACAGAAACATCCAGATAGCTGTCCAATGCCAGCGAGTCCATGTGCTCTCTGCAGGTTGTGTGATATAGGAGAGACGGCGTTAATTACCCAGAGAAGCTGCACCTGTGACAACTAACTCTCCCCATACCGCTGCTTCGGCTGAGTCACCCCTGACCCCCCCCCCTCTGTGGCCAACACCAGAACCATACCCCTCCTCCCACAGCCACCTACACTCTTGTATAACAACAGCTTGTACACTTTCCAAGTTTTGAAGTCCAATAATGCCAAGTGTGTTTCAACAGACCAGTGGGCCTCGATATTTGACCGTCTCCATGGTAACCAAACAATGGTTCGGTTGATGAGTACAGAGGGAGCTGTCAGCTCCTAATTAGCTGGTTTTAAAAGCTTTTAACAAACAGGAGCCTACTGCCTCTCTAATTAGCACAGCGATATTGAGACTGTGTGTGTGGGGGGTCAGATGAGGAGAGGAGAGATATAGAGAGAGGAAGGAGAGGAGAGGAGAGGAGAAATACAAAGGGAAGGAGGAGAGGGGAAAGAGAGG
>NW_028173659.1:0-60000 GCF_963971535.1 Notolepis coatsorum | reverse complement strand
ACTCGCTTCCCGTGGGGTGGGTGTAGGCCACTCTTCTTCCGGGAGCTTGAGGAACTCTGGCCCGTCACTGTATAGGTTGTGACGGGTGAGGTCATCCAGGGACATTCCCCGGGTGATGACGTCAGCTGGGTTGTGTTTTGTGTCCACATACCTCCAGCTTGCTACTTCTGTTAAATCTTGAATCTCTGTGACTCTGACTCCCACGAAGACCTTGTATCTGCACGAATCAGACCGGATCCATGTGAGTACTGTCGTGGAGTCTGACCACAAGATTGTTCTTTGCACCGGAATGGTGAGTTCACGTTGGATTAACGTGGCGAGTTGCGCTCCTGCTAGGGCTGCGCAGAGCTCTAGACGCGGGATAGATTGTTGCTTTCGTGGGGCTATTCTTGAGCGAGCCAGGATGAAAGCAGTATGTATTTCTCCTCCCTCCTCTCGGGCACGCAAGTAGGCCACCGAACTGTAGGCTACTTTGGAGGCGTCGCTGAAGACGTGCAGGTCCATCTTGCACGTCTCCGGCCTCACTGTGGGTGGGAAGTAGCTGCGGCGTATGTTGACACCTGGGAGTGAGCTGAGTTCCGTCTCCCACTCTCTCCATGTGGATGCAAGGTGTTCGGGTATGGGGTCGTCCCAGCCCTGGTCCTTGTCCCATAACACTCTTACAATCATCTTTGCCCTGGTGGTGTAAGGTAGAATACATCCCAACGGATCATATTGTCTGGCGAGTGTTCTGTATACACTCCGTCTGGTGGTCGGTAGTGCAGTCGACCTTCCCTGCTCCTTGGTCAGGGGTGTGTGTTTATAATGGAGCGAGTCTGTTTTGAAGCGCCAGACTAGTCCTAATGTCATTTCTTGGGCTTCTCCTGGGATGGTCGCCATCCAGGTCTCGCTGCTTGCTGCCTTGTCCTCGGGGGAGAGGCTGCGCAATACTTGCGGGTCGCTGCTGGCCCACTGCCTGAGATCAAAGCCGCCTTTGATCAGGGAGGCGCGGAGCTTGAGTAGAAGGGCCTCGGCTTCTTCTGGCGTCGAGACGCTTTGCAGACAGTTGTCCACGTAGAAACTATTTCCTACACTTTGTCGGACCTCTTCATCAGCTGCTGGGTCCTCTGCGACGTGTTTTTGCAGTGCAAACGTAGCACAGCATGGGCTGCATGTGGTTCCGAAAGGGAGGACTTCCCATTGATAGATGGCTGGTTGCTCATCCCCGATCCTCTCTCTCCATAGGAACCGCAGCAGGGGCTTGTCCTCCTCCACTAGTCTCACCTGCAGGAACATCCCTTTGATGTCGCCGCTGATGGCCACCTTGTCTTGGCGGAAACGTAGTAACACGCCTAGTAGAGAGGGGCCGAGTGTTGGGCCGGGCAAGAGCTCTTTATTCAGATTTTGTGATCCGATCTGGTAGCTGCAGTTGAACACAATACGATCCTTGCCGTTGTGGTGGACTTTGTGGTGCGGCACGTACCATGATTCGGTCGTCTGATCGGCCTCTTTAATGTCAATTTTCTTTATGTGTCCCGCTGTGATTAGCTTGTTAATCTCAGCGCGGTACACCGTCTCTTGAGCGGGGTCTCTGGCTAGGCGCCGCTCTGTGTTCAATAGATACCGCTCCGTCGCTTCTTTTGGGGCGTGGAAGGTAGGCATACCCTCTCGCCTCAGGAGTGGAGTTGCGTATCTCATCACTCCGTTGACTTTGACTCTCTTTGTCCCTTGCTCGAGGAGGGCTATAGCGTAAATGTCTTCCTTGGAACGAATGTCTTTCTTTTCGTTCTTAAAGGGCATTGTCTCTAGTGTCCATAGCCTCTCGACATGCTGTAGGAGGGTGGTGTCTTCTTCTGTCACTCTGGAGTGGAGGCAGCTAGTGGCTGCTGTTCGGTTAAGAGACTTAGCGAGGGGGCCTTGTAATGTCCATCCTAGGCGGGTCTCGACTGCTGCAGGACAGCCTCTGGGCCCTGTGTGGACCCGGTCAATCGGGACTATGAGGTCTGCATGGTCGGAGCCTATCAGCAGGGTCGGGGTGGCACCGTCTATGAGCGGTATAGGTAGTTGACGCAGGTGCACATATTTATCCATCAGCTTGGCGATGGGGTAGGTGTACTGCGACAGGCCTATTTCTTGGCTGGTGAAAGCATTAGTAATCCTATACCGTCTCTCTGGCTGCCCGCTTGCTGCGATAGTGAAGGAGACATTCTCGCCCTTTATCGTCTTTAGATCTCTTCTTATTGTCCGAATCATCATCTGGTTTTCGCTCCCCCGCAGCCCCAGCTGGGCCGCAGCGGACGCGAGGAGAAGGGTCTTCTCTGACCCGTCGTCAAGGACGGCGTAAGTGTCCATGACCTTGTCTTGGTAACTCAGTGTTACGCGGACCACCTTTAAGAGCACCCGGGCGCCCCCGCTGCTGGCGGGGTCAATGTACATAACACTTGCCTTTGTGCTGCTTGAGGGTGCAGGCTTTCTTCTGTTACTGTCGTGTAGGACATCTAGGTGGGCTCCGTCACACCGACTACACCTCTTCTTTAAGCGGCAATCGGCTGCCATGTGACTGCGCGCACATCGGTAACAGCGTCGGTTGGACTTTATCCATTGACTCACCTCGTCGGCGGTCATCTTCTTGAACGTGTCACATTGTGACAACCAGTGTTCCTTTTCGCAGTACGGGCACACCATCTTCCACTTCTCTTTCATCGAGGGGGTACTGTGGTTCTTGCTGCTCGGTACTGATTCTGATTGGTGCATGACGGTCACCAGTCTTCGGCCATCGTTTGCTCTCCTAGGTCCCTCTCTGGAGCTTGGGGTGCTCCGCATGAACGTATCCAACCGTAGGCTGTTGACTTCTCTCGCCAGGAAGTCGGCTAGGTCTAGGAGGGATGGCTCGGGACCGTTAGGATCACGGTGGTCTCTTTGCCGCCTGAAGCGCTCTTGTCGGGCGGGCGGAAGCTTCTCTAAAATCCTCTCGACATTAGAGTTCGCGTACAGTTCGTGCATACCCTTTTCTCTTTGCGCCCCCAGCATCCCTACCAGGGATTGTACCTTGATAGACAGGTCATCTAGTGAGCGATTGTCTGTGGCTGGGGGTAGGCGGTCAATATGCCTTATCTCTTGTATTACGTAGTCCCATATGCGTCCATATCTTTGGTCGAGTGCTGCTAGAGCCGCTGTGTATGGGGTAGTAGAGGTGGCATAGGCCAGCGCTATATTGTGCGCTCGGGGCACCTTGAGGTGCTTCAGTAGGATAGCATACTTGTACGGTTCATCAGCTACATCGGACATCATTGTCTCTAAGCACATTCGTAGCTCCGTGTACTGTGCTCTGTTCTCGTGGGTGAAGTCCGGAAACGTCGGTGTGCCAATGTATGATGCCATGGATGGCTGGCACATCGGTGAGCGTTGGAAGAGAGGCCTCCTAGGCGAGTCTCCTCTTACGCCTCTTGGTGGGCTGGTACCTGCTGGGTACCATGGCCCGCGTATCCAGGTGCTATTCCTCGGGGCTGGTCGTGCGTCAAGCTCACCCGTGAATTGAGTCGGGGGTCTGTAGCGCAGAGCCGCGGGGGTAGAGCCTGGGCTGTACTGGACCTCCTGGTCCTGTGGAGTACTGTGCTGCTGTCGGGCTTGACTCTCCTCCTCTCCCTCTTCTTCTTCCTCTGGCAGGTCCTCTAGATCCTGTAGTCGTCTATTTAGCCTCTCCGCGGTGTAGACCGTTTCTTCCTTGTAGCTGGGTCTCGCGTGGACCGGTCGGGGAAGGAGTTCGGAGGGGGGTATAGGCTCTCTCTGGTGGTCGGGCTCAGGGTCGCTTGATCGGGTAGGGGAGGGTGCCCTTGACCCTTGTCTTGACGAGGCCCTGGAACCCCGTGCGGAGGGAGGGGGTGTTGCCCTGGTGATCAGCTGCTCCATTATCTGCGCTTGTAATCGGTCGCGCTCGGCTTCGCGCTTGGTGAGAGCGAGGTCGCGCTCTGCTTCTCTTTGGGCACCGGCAGCGGCGCGCTGGGCTTCGGCGGCGGCGCGCTGGGCTTCGGCCCGGTCCCTTACCATATTATCTTCCGTCTGAAGGCGTCTAATCTCTAGACGTATACGATCTTCTTCGCTCCGTTGCTGCGCCTGAAGGCGTTCTCTTTCCATGGAAGAATGTTCGCGCTCACTAAGCGTCTGTGCTTGGAGTCGATCGCGCTCTGTTGAGGCTGCTAGGCTGGCGAGGAATGCCTGTGCCAGCATCTTGTCCGCCTCGCTGGGGGAAGACGCTGGTTGAGGTGATCCGCTCCTGGCAGTACTCGTTGGAGATCTGTTCTCCTGTGGCGAGTCCTGGAGATCCATCTCCGGGGTGCTCTCCTCTTCTTGTAGCGGGTAGAGTTCCATCCCTGGAGAGCTGTCTTTATCCTGGAGCTCTCCGGGGACTACTTCTTCGGTCTTGGCGGGGGGTAAAGTCGTGTCGGGTCCCTCCTGGTCCCTACCGTGAGCTTGGTCAGTTACGTTAGAACCCACTAGGGCCTCTATTGGCGGGGTAGCCTGGTCGATAGGGTCGGACATAATTTTACTATCTACTTTTTCCGCGTTTACCGTCTGTAGAAGGCTAGGTAGTATATTGGCAACGTAATCCTCTAAGTACTGAGGTGTCTGCCGTCTACGCTGCGGGCGATCTACTTTAGGAGAACCGTTTTGTGGAGTGTTCATCATAGGCCATGTCAATATTAATACCACTATATTAATATTACGCTAGTTACCATCCGGCTCGAAGGACCAATTGTAACTGAGGGGTACAATTCCCTGACTGTATTGATAAGTATGGTATCATTAAACCACTACCGCTTTATGTACTTTAATTACTGGCCATACAGTACATGATATCTAAATATAATGAACACTTCCCACAATGAACCGGTTCTACACAATGTTGTCTTTAAGTATTTATTGCAGCAAAAGGTACATAATACTTCTCTATTATACTTTGAATGCACTTGTAAGGCAAAGGAATGTGCGTAGGCAAATCAACAATGAATGTCCATTCTCTGGTTACGCAGGAGGTAATTATACAACCTGAATCTTAGGGAATTATATCTATGGTACACTAGTAATATATAGCGGGAGATACTGGAAGGGTCCCCCTGGTTGTAAGCCAGCAGGGGTAGAGGATCTGTTGGTAGTAGATAGTCTGGTCAACGATGACTAAGGAGACTCCAAGTACAGGAGACGGTGCAATAGCCTCTTGATCCACAGACGAATACAGCTGTTCTCCGTAGACTGTAGCTCCACAGTGAAGAAAGCTAGCCGGCCTCAGGCTCTCTGAGGCGCCGACTCGACTTGGCTCCTCGCGGGGTAAATCCAACACGTGTAAGCGTCTGCGATTCTCCGCTCCATAAATCACAGGACCAAAGCAAATATATTCCAGCTGCAAAGGGCTATGTAGTCGTCGGGTAGATTAATCCAGTGTACATGTCCACACGGTTCTCGTCTAGGTCTCCTCGGGTGAAAGCGCCATGAAAGCAGCCCAGCCTGGATAAGAACTCTAGCTAATACGAGGAAGCGTTGGTGATGCTGGTCACTGTAGAACTTTAGCCGCACGATACACTATACACAAATAGACTATT
Source organism: Notolepis coatsorum (assembly GCF_963971535.1). NCBI lineage: Eukaryota > Metazoa > Chordata > Actinopteri > Aulopiformes > Paralepididae > Notolepis > Notolepis coatsorum. Next base: position 54,424 of record NW_028173659.1, on the reverse strand, counting down.
ACTGACTTAATAGAAATATGTCGCACTCGACGGTATAGCGCCAAACTCTGACAATTCAGTTATTAATTCGCACGCGGTCTCAATGCTCTATTCTGGGGCCAAACAGGCCATACTTAACCGCACGTTGTATCGTGGGTGAGGCTTCAACTTATTGGGTAACTCTTGACTTCTGACTAAGTAAGACTAAGTGCTTCTGTATTCACCTGCGTCATATTTATATGCACGGTGAACAAACTAGTGCCAACGACATTTCTGTCTCGTATCCCTGGGCAAGGCCGGGCATGCACAGACATGTCTTGACGGTGACTTTGAACCTGACTCCGGAGGCACGGCTCTGGCGCCTGTGGACCGCTGTCCAATAGGAGAATGAAATATTATGGTCTGGGCTAAAGGGATATTCCGTGTATATGTACAAGGAATATACAAGGGATATCAAACGATATACAAATACTATGCAATATATATCAATAAATAAATATATATATTCGGTTTAATCTGATCCTTTGTAACAGTAACGTTTGGCTACTTTAAATCATTGAACGTAGAGAGAAAGGGAGCAAGAGAGCTCCCCCCCCTCCCCCGTGATGTATTAGGTTTGAGTTTGAGCATCTTTGTTGCCGTAGTTGAGTGATGTCACACTAGGAAGTCAACACACGGAGTTGGAACCTGGAGGAGCCCGATGCATGAAGTGATATATAGAAACGAACAGCCATAAATGTGAAGTTGAACCTCTGTTGTCAAGCCTTGTCGATATACCCCCCCCTTTCCTCACTAATGGAACTGGTGTTGTGGAGTCACTCCGCTGTGAGCGTTTCCAGGGTTAGTGGCTAATGGCCAGGGGTGTAAAAAGTACCCAGAAATTATACTTAAGTGAAAGTATGGGTACCGTCTCAAAATCGTACTCAAGTAAAAGTCAGAGTATCTGGCTAAAAACACACTTGAGTAAAAGTTAAAAAAAAAGTTTCTACTTTTAAATGTACTTGAGTACTAAAAAGTAAAAGTAAAAACTTTATTTCTGACCGTCTATTCTTCTGATAGCACGTGTTTAATCAAAGATTCCCGCTTTCTAGTCTTGCACAAGGACCAATCAGCATGGGTATGGGCGGGTACATTTTCCATTGATGGGGATTTGATTGGCTGTTTTTAAATATAGCGCGGCCCGCAGGATTAATAACGTTAACGTTAGTTCGGCCATAGAAATGAATATACTAATTAAAATAGTTGGACCTGCAAGATTTGAACTTTGTACTTTGTAGGTCTGCATTTTAAATGTAAGGAGTAAAAAGTATGTTTTTTTTTCTCTGAAATGTAATTGAGTAAAAGTACAAGTATAGAAACCTAATAATACTTGAGTAAAGTACAAATCCCCAAAAACAGTACTTAAGTATTGTAACGAAGTACAATTACTCAAGTACTTTACAACCCTGCTAATGGATAACGTTAGTTAGCTTAGTTAGCGGCTAGGAAGGAATGGCGAGGAGGCCAAGCATGTTACACATTGGACCCGTTGCTCGCATCAATTAAATTAAATTGCATGTCATTGAAGGTCTGCACTGGTCTGTGTCTATAATGAAATGACAATTGCATGTCATTGAAGTTGCATGTCATTGAAGGTCCGCGCTGGTCTGTGTCTATAATGAAATGAGAGGAAAACTCTGCGCTAAAGCTAATTGACTACATCTCATGTAGAACAAGCCGCGATACATCGAGTATACTCGATATATCGCCCAGCCCTTGTCAGAAGCAGTGGGTGCTGAGACTGGTACCTGGGGAAAAGAGTCAGGAGGGGGGTTAGTGCGAGGGCGAGGGATGGGTGGAGGAATTCGCTTTTTCAGAGAAAACAGAATGGGCCTGGCGCTTGTGAATGCGCTGTGCTTGGAGGGAGAAGTGATCCTCTGCCAATCATTTTATTCCTTTTATTTACCAAACATCCCAGGACAATATCAAATATAATTTATATGATCAGCATATTAATTAGTGCAATCATTTGATATGACACAAAACAATTTTTAACCCAGCTGGTTCATACTGTGGTAAAGTCTCTGTATATAAGCTACTGTACTGTAGCTAAGAGAGGGAAATGGACTGTGTACGAGAGACAGATCTCACCGTTACAGCCAATAAAACACTTCTGCTCCTCACTGGCACAGAGAGGGATGAGAGGGCTGGAGGGGGGGGGGGGGGGGTTAGGGGATAGAGGGATGGATGGAGGAAGGGAAGGAGGAGATTGAAGCTATGGCGCTGGGGAGGGAGGGGGTTTGAGGGGATGGAGGGAGTTAGAGAGGGAGATATGGAGGAAGAGAGGAAGGGAGGGAGAAGGTTTAGGGGATGGAGGGAGGAAGGGAGGGATGGGGTTTGAGGGGATGAAGGGAGGATGGATGGAGGAAGAGAGTGAGGGAGGGAGGAGGTCGAAGGGATGGAGGGAGATAGAGAGGGAGAGATGGAGGAAGAGAGGATGGGAGGGAGGCGTTTGTGGGGATGGAGGGGCCAATAATGAACAGGTTGAACGAAGGAGGGGAAGGGGGGAGGAAGGTTGCAGTGTGGTGGGGAAGGAGCAGAGGGAGAGCGAGGGAGGGAGGGAGGGCGGGCAGGAGTGATGGAGAGACAAAATAACAATTACAAAGGTCTGTGTTCACGGTAGCTATTATGATGTCACTGTCACTATCTTAACTTCTCTCCTTCCATCCCCTTTTCTCTTCCTTTCTTATACTTTCCCTCCATTTTTCTCCACTCTCTACCCCTCCCCATCACCCCCCCCCCTCTCTTACTCTCTCTCTCCAGTATATACTGTATAAACCCCACTCCGTTTCTCTCCAGTGTCCCCGAGTCCAGTATCCACTAAGCATGTTAGTCTAATGCATCCCCAGCAGATTCAGCCGTCTTCATGAGAGAGGAGCTGGCCGCTACAGTACAGCTAAGAATAACTTAGATACACTGTACTACTGGGAGGGAGAGGGAGGGAGGGAGGGAGGGAGGGAGGGAGGGAGGGAGGGAGGGAGGGAGGGAGGGAGGGAGGGAGGGAGGGAGGGAGAATGAAGGAGAAGGGGAGGGTAAGAGAGGAGGAGGGAGGCAGAGCGAAAGAAGGGAGGGAGGGAGAAAGAAAGAAAGAAAGAAAGAAAGAAAGAAAGAAAGAAAGAAAGAAAGAAAGAAAGAAAGAAAGAAAGAAAGAAAGAAAGAAAGAAAGAAAGAAAGAAAGAAAGACAAAAGTAACATCAGAGTGGGGAGATGTTATGCCTTGGTGGAGGTGTGCACTCTACTGCACTTAGACAGCTATGAATATACCCTATCTGATCTGTGGAGCTGAGAGATCTCTTGCCAAAACAGATCAGAAATCTATTTTATTCCTGCATAGATATAGCCCAAACCTGTGAACTTACAGAGCTGAGGGTAAAGTTGAGTTCACGGTCATAAAGACTAGGCCATTTATAGCAGCAAATGGTTATACCGTTGTATTTGGCAGTGCAGGCTCTGCTCCCGAGATGCTCCTAGCATAAATCCATGCAAACCTGCCACAGATTGGGCCAGGAGCGTAAACAATAGACCCCCCCCCCCCATGGGGACATCCATAACAGAGCCTGAGACACACATCCTCTGCTGATTCTGACAATAAGATGCGAGACATAACAAGCCAACGCTTTTACCAACGCTTTTACCCGCGCCGCTGTGGAGCAGCCATGCAGCAGCAGCAGCCGACAGAGTGAGACGCAGAACATCTTCAATGGGACCGCCTTGTTGTCCGAGGTTTAGCTGATAGCAGATGGACTACCGTGTCCTGCGTAAACTAAACACTAAAGCTATATTTATCCAATCTTTATAATAATCTAAAGCCGAACAGACTGACACTGGCATACGAACTCCCGATCTGAAATTCATCGTTCATTCAAATATTTATGATGCGGGTGAAACGTTCTAACGCGGACTGCAGCCTGTGAGTGAACTACCCTCTCAAACCGCTTGCCCCTCCCCAGTGCTCTATGGCAGTATTTTCTTCAAACCGCTTGCCCCTCCCCAGTGCTCTATGGCAGTATTTTCTTCAAACTGCTTTCCCCTCCCCAGTGCTCTATGGCAGTCTTTTCTTCAAACCACTTTCCCCTCCCCAGTGCTCTATGGCAGTCTTTTCTTCAAACCGCTTGCCCCTCCCCTGTGCTCTATGGCAGTCTTGTCTTCAAACCGCTTGCCCCTCCCCTGTGCTCTATGGCAGTCTTTTCTTCAAACCGCTTGCCCCTCCCCTGTGCTCTATGGCAGTCTTTTCTTCAAACCGCTTGCCCCTCCCCAGTGCTCTATGGCAGTCTTTTCTTCAAACCGCTTGCCCCTCCCCTGTGCTCTATGGCAGTCTTTTCTTCAAACTCACGGTCCGCGGAGCAGCGCTAATGCTGCAGAGCAATCCTTGGGCTAAATAGCTGATATACAATAGATCAGGGGTGGCCAACCAGTCAGAGACTAAGAGCCACAAAAATGACTGTGGTACCACAAAGAGCCACACCATATACCAGCGTTTCTCAACCTTTTTTTTCAGTCACGGCACCCTTCATGTGTTTATAGGTCTCACCCTCTGGCCTCTGAAGTTGCTAATGTTTTTTTTATTTGGGCCTCACAGGGTTAAAAGTACCATGTGAGACCCACGGTTGCAAAATTACAAAATCACTTTTAGCCATTTTTTTTTTTTTTTTTTAACAATATATTTATTGGGTTTTAGTTTGCAAATTACAACATGTATATCAGCAGAGCAGTATTCAGCAAACATTTTCACCCCGTTCTCCCTCCCCTAACCCCACCCCACACAAAATAATAATTAACTTCAAAAACAGGTTCACATAGGAAGGATACAGATTTAAATAAAAAATAAACATAAATAAATAATAATACAACCAAAATGTTTTACACATTAAGTAAAGGGTGTTTCTTGTCGTTTTTACACAATAATAAGAGTTGTCCCACAGTACTCCCCCTAATCCCGTTCTTGTTGAAGCAAGTTCCCAACATTCGTATTATGCTTTAAGAAGTACACAAATGGTCCCCAGGCATTATCAAAAATGTTTTGTTTACGTCTAACAATATACACCATCTTTTCCATTGACATATTTGAAGCCATTTCTTTAATCCACATACCAATTCTTGGTCCATCAACATTTTTCCAATTAAGAGCTATTACACGTTTTGCTTGTAATATGCACATATCTATAAATCTAAACTACTTTTAGCCATTTAAAAAAAGAATGTTTATTTAAAAAATGTTAAGCACATGTATAGGCAATTGGTCCTGTTGTTCAGCCTCACAATGCTATTGGATAGTAAATGTGTTTATATGTCCCACCCTCTGGCCTCTGAAGTTGCTAATGTCTTTTTAATTTGGGCCTCACAGGGTTAACCTATTAAGCCCGAGATATACAGGAAAAGTATATATTTTCAGCATTACGTTTGTTTACCAATGATTTTAACTGTTGAAATATAAGATTATATAAGATTATAGGAAGTGGAGCTGTCATGGTGTTTGCCTTATTTCACCTTTCTGTGAGGGACAGCTGTCTATTTTTGCTTTATTTCACCTCTCTGATAGCTGTCAATCCCTGTTCCCTGTGGTTAATTGCCTCATGGGTCAGCAGGTGTGTGGGCTTGATTGCACCTGATGCAGTGCAGCTGTGCCTATGGCCATGTGGAGTCTATTTAAGTTTGGAGATCGCAGTGTCAACTGCTTTTTCATTTCCTAGTGTTGGCTGTCCTTTTGGTCACGCTCATTATATTGAAGTGTAGTCTGATCTCTGATTCAGAATTGAGCTTTATGGTAGTCATTCTTATTTTAGGCTACTCACGTTATTCTACACATAAACTCCCTTGGTGGAGGTTTATTGTTTAACTTTTTCCAATATAAACTCCTTTATTAGGAGGTGTCCTTGTGGCTTATTTACTTTTATACTATACCTCTTTATTGAGAGTAGTCCTGTTTTTTGGGGCTTGATTTATTTTCTTAATTACTCACTTTGAGATTTCCACCTGTAAAGGTTGTTTTCTGTTGTTAAATTTTTTCCCTCTCCTAAAATATCTGCGTAAGCAGTCTAGTGGTTGTCCGTTTCACGGATAACTTTAAGAGTCCGTTATCTGCTCATGACCCACACACACACACACACACACATACACACATACACACATACACACACACACACACACACACACACACACACACACACACACACACACACACACACACACACACACACACACACACACACACACACACAGCCCTCACAGGAGCAGCCAAATGTAGTCTTTTGAAGGAAGAGACTCAGGACTTTCGAATTTCGAAAAACTACCCTACCCAGCTCACACCAGCCCCTGTCAATCATCTGACTTCTGGATTAACTTTTTTATTTCTCTTATTTTTTGGGATCATCTCCCACAAACCTGAACGTTATTGCCATAAAACAGAACGCAGTTAGTTGATCTACCTTTCTGTGAACGTCTAGCAAAAAACTGTGTTTTATGATGAAAGATGGTGGAGATATTTACATTTACAATTATGGCAGAATTCAGTACTGTATCTACAAAACCTTCTGTTTAATCATCTTCCCTTTATTCATTTGCTTAGATTTTTAGCATGGTGTTATTCACCATCAAAGATATATATATTTTCGTTATTTAATATAATTGATCTTTTCCTTTGGTTCATTACAATTTACTCAAGCCTAGTAACAGACACAATATTTCTGACACTGGGAATACATTCCCTGAGATCCATAGATGTCCCTAGATTCAGATACCAAGAACATGCAAATGGTCCATGTAAAAAAAAACTCAAAATGTTTATTCTATGTCCTTATGGAATGAGTGACATAAAAAAATATATATAAAAAAAAATTATAAATAAAGAAAATTATAATAGATGGAGGTGGAGGTTACCGGTACCTGGGAATCTATACCGGTACCCGACGGTACCCTTTTTCGGTACTTAATTATTACATTTTTTTTATTTCTGTTGTAAAAATAAACTAAAGTCTAAACTTCTCAATTTCAACATTGTTATCACACCACACAAACTAAAGCCCCTTCCTCCTCTCCCAAACCATTCCTACAATGATTTCTGTGTCCATGTATACATTTATTATGTATTATTATATACGTTTAAATATCAACATTGTCTGGCCATCCTCAGTAAATACTATCAAACTCCTCTGACCTTTCCAAAGACCAGAGATAGGATGTGCGTGCACACACACACAAAGGGAGAAGGGCTGATAGTAGACTTAATGATTTTAGAATATTTCAGATAATGAAATTAAATGTTTATATCATCAACTATCCAGTTAGTATTTATAGTTTATAATATACGTTTGGCTACTTTAAATCATTGAACGTAGAGAGAGAGGAAGTATTAGGTTTGAGTTTGAGCCTGTTGGTTGCCGTAGTTGAGTGATGATGTCACACTAGGAAGTCAACACACCAAGATATTTACAAAGGTACTTATGAACATGTTTGAGAACGAGAACCATTGATTTATCATGTCCTACCCGTCACGCTGCATAAGCCGGTAGGGCTGACCTTCGAATTTTCTTTTGGAATTCGAAGCTTCGGGGCCGAGATTCGATTTAAATTCGAAGCTTCGAGATTAAAATTTTTTTTAAATAAAATTTATGTTGTGGGACTTGTACAGCACTTTGTTCAACTTTGTCAGTGCTGTAAAGTTTAAACCTTTTTTAATCTTAGACAAACGAAACACTTTATAAAAGGCTTTATAAAAGCAGCACAATGAACACAAATCTGTCAGTGCCGAGTCCGACCTCATCTTAAATAACAAACAGCATTGCTTGTTGTAGTTAACATTTTGATCGCCATGGTTAAATTCATAATTTACCATCCCTCGCCATCTCTATTTGTCTATGGAGAAGTTACCCTTCTTTGCAGGGCTATAACTTTTTAAATTGTATTGCTAAATTGACATTATTATGGCCCATTCAATGTCCTATATCTATTGTTCAGGGTGTAGCAACGTTATACTTTTTCATTCACATATTCATACTCAAATACGGTCTAAAGTATAAGTATGTTTTTATCATTTTCTGCAGCTTTCTCCAGAACTTGATTTATAGCCCCAAATGCATTATATTGATGATGAAATACAGTTTGATAGCGATCGGTGCCAGATAAAAAATGTCAACTGGAGGTACTTCTAGAAGTTACTATGTATCATCTGATGTTGACCGGATGGGCGGGGGGTCGTTTATAATTCCGTGGCCAACGTTAGATGATTCATGTAGTGTGGGTGATATGGTCATCAGAGCAGTTAGTAAAGAACACGTTGGAAAATAACGCTGGATCTTACCGTATCTTCCTCGCGCCGTTGGACGATCAGCTTGGAGTAGACAGTTTTCTATTATGGGATGTTGATCTAGATTAACCATTTCCAGGTTGTATAATACTATATACGTCCAAATAACGTTGTTTATTGAGTTAGAGCGCGCGATTGATTATCCAGTGTGTCGAGATGGAGTCCGGCTAACGATCGCGAGTGCCCGGACGAAATATGGCTGAGCACTTCCTGTTTGGCGTGTCACTTCCTGTTGGGCGATCTGCCGATCGGCCACCAGATGGCGCTCTTGAACCGTTAGACAGTTGAGTGGAGCTCAGCAGTATATCTCAGGTCCCCGGAGGAGAAATATGATTTCGATCACAGATTTTTGAAATATTGATATCAAAGACGTGTTACGGCGTCTTCAGCAGAATGAGTATGGCGGGCAATGACGAGTTTCGGCGTTTCCGGCGATTAAAGTGTTAACAAAGAGAGACAGAGTTGATTTTTCAACCAAAAAAAAGATATATATATATATATTTTTTTTTATTTTTATAGATTCGAATTTTATGTTTATATTCGAATCCCATGCCCATCGAACGAAGCTTCGAAGTATTTAAGACAGCCCTATAAGCCGGTGAGCCTCCTTTGAGCCGAAAGGTCCCATAGGAGAGAAGCCTATCTCCTGTTCTGTAGTGTGAAACGACTTCATGTACAAGGCAGTATTAAACAGGACTGGGAGGGGAGGGGAGAGACACCTTGATGTTCAAGGCTCTTATCTTGAATTCAATGTGCCGTCACACTTTTCTCACTGGAGGTGTTCAAATCTTAAAGAGATGTTTCACGTTGCCTTTTTTCCTGGCACACATACCCGCTAATCGCCAAGGAACCTAAATTAATTAGCTCTTGAAAAAACAAAAACAAATTCAGCGGAAAGAAATCACAGTATCTAGGTCGTCCCACGTTGGTTTCGCATGTGTGGTTATAAGTAAGACAAAGTGAGTGTTGTCACTTGAGAGACAGGGAATGGAGACAAATAATATGAAAGCGGCAGTGCGGAACTTTTACATATGAATTCATGTCCATTGGATTTAAGCCCTTGCCAAATGAGTTTACACAGGGCTTGATTAAGCCCATTGCAAGAGCACCTACGGGTGGCTGCAATTAGAAACTGGCCCCTGTAAATGTCCAAATCCCCCCCCCCCCCCACCACCACCAATGTACAGTTTCTTCCTTCTTGTTTGTCAGAGCGGAAGAGAAGAGGGGAACAACAGTAGTGAGTAGTGACAGAGTGAAGTGGCTGGAAAAACCTAAGAAATTACCAAGAAAAGGGTTTGGACTCGATGCTCCAGATAAAAATAAATAAATTTGACTTTGAGGACGACAGTGTTTGTTTAATTACTCTCACTGCCAGTAGTTGGCGACAAAAGTTCTGCACTGTAGCTTTAATGACTGTTCATGAATATACATGTTATACCAGAGGTTCCCAACCTCTTCTAGCAGCAGGTTCTCTGAAGTTGGTAAATTCCTGTAACCCCAGCATTTAAAACACATGAAAGCTGTGTGTGATGTTATTCATGTTTATTTTATCTACTATTATGACAGAGTACAAAAACTAATTTTCGTTTCACCAGTTAGATGGGAATAAAACTCCTCCTGGGAGCGCGCTTCAACATCATTATAAATATTTCTAGGGACCCTGCTTTCATATCTGGGGACCCTAGCCCCAAGGTTGAATGAATGAATGAATGAATGAATGAATGCTTTAATGAATTAATTAAAGCATGAATTAATATAGAGCTTATATTATGGGACACAAAGCACTTAAAGGAACACGCCGACATTATTAAGTTGAAGTCTTCTTGAGGGTAAGTTATTTTCCCATAATGTTGATGTTTTCCATTAACAATGTAGAAGGCAACTTGCCTCCTCCACCACAAATGTGTAGCACCCAGCCTTGAGCAAAGCAAAGCAATTACACCAGCGCCAGCAACACAAACACACACACACACACACACACACACACACACACACACACACACACACACACACACACACACACACACACAATGGCCAGTTAAGGAGAAGGTGTGATTAGGTGGCCGTTGATTGAGAATTTGGCCAGAAACGTGGTGGAACTCTTTACCGTAAACACCCAGGTTTTATAAACGACCGTAGAGAGTCGGGACCTCGGTTTAACAGCTCAAGGGAACGCCGACATTATTACCAACGTCAATTTCCTCTTTAAGTAGGCTTTACATAATATTGCTAGCTCTCTGCCTGTGGAACCATGATTGCCAGTAGTGTTGAGAGGGGGCTGGTTCTCTGTCTGGAGAGGGAAATAACATTACCAAACGGTATTGGAAGGGAACACGAGCTGTCGCTTACTGGATGACTAACAAGCCAGCAACCAATTGAGTTGTGTGGTGTGGTGCCTGCAGAGACTAAAATTAGCTCTGTTAGTGCCGTGGCCGCCTGCTATGCCCAGCAAATCCTGTTACCAGCAAGTCCTCCTCCTCTCTCTCTCTCTCTCTCTCTCTCTCTCTCTCTCTCGCTCTCTCTCTCTCTCTCTCTCTCTCTCTCTCTCTCTCTCTCTCTCTCTCTCTCTCTCTCTCTCTCGCTCTCTCTCTCTCTCTGCTGAATCGAGAACCTCATCCTTTACTCTGTCATCTTTCTCTCCCATTACAGACACCAAGGCCTTGACACTGGTAACGTCAAACCGTCCCACGGGCCACTACATGCCAGCTGGACCCGATACCCTCCCCACTCCTCCAGACCATAGCACCAAACATCATCAACTCCTCCCTCAACTCGGGGGTGGTCACCACCTCCTCCCTAAAACAAGCCAGGGTCAATCATAAAAAAAAAAAAAAAAAAAAAACCATGAACCCCACCGCCGTCATAGACAACTATCGTCCTGTCTCTCTTCTCTCCTTCCTCTCTAAATCACTTGACCAACTTACTGATTATCTCTTACAGAATAAACTCCTGACCTAGACCATACTCAGTCAGGCTTCAGGACTGGTCACTCCACAGAGACGGCCCTCATAGCGGTCACAGAGGCTCTTCACTTAGCAAAGCAAAGGGCCTCTCCTCTGTCCTGATTCTCCTGGACTTGTCGGCAGCCTTCGACACAGTCAACCATCAGATCCTCCTCTGCATCCCTCCCAGGAATAGGAGTGGCTGGCTCTGCGCTGGCATGGCTGACATCTTACCTCGACGACCGCTCCTGCCGAGCGTCATGGAGAGGGACCCTGTCCCCCCCCCCCCCCCCCATTTGGACGGTTGTCCCCCAGGGCTCGGCCCTTGGACCCCTCCTCTTCTCCCTCTACACCAAATCTTTGGGTAACATTATCACGTCTCATGCCTTCTCGTGTCATTGCTATGCCGATGATACTCAACTCTTCCTCTCCTTTCCTCCCTCAGATATCCATGTCTCTGAGCGAATCTCAGCCTTTTCATTCAATCAATCACTGTGCATGTGATTGATTGAATGAACATTTTATTAACAGATTGCAGAATGTGTACAATACAGTACGGCTCAATACACACAATTGTTAAGGGCATGCAGACCAGAGAAAGACTTTCATCTTGTTTACATCAGGGTCCCCCATTTTCAACGCATAATGAATTGTAAGTAAGGGTGCAATTAGCACCGTGCAATCCATTCTTTGTGGATCTAGCCCATAGTGTTGTAAAGCTGTAAACAAATTGCCTGTGATGGTACGAAAATCTGAAAACAAAATGAAAAAGTTTTTGACACTATCAGAAACTAAAAGAAAATCTGACACACCCATAACAAGTGTTCCAGGTTACGTTAACGTAATTTACATTACAAAAACAAAGTATGATGAGGCATACCTCTCCCTTGGCTTCACATCTACAAGGTTAACACTTATAACTAGGGATGTCCGATATTATCGGCCTACCGATATTATCGGCCAATATTGGCATTAAAATGTAATATCGTAAATTATCGGTACCGGTTTTCAATTTTTTTTTAATAAATTGGGGGGGGGGGGGGGGGGGGGGGGTAACCCCGCATATATCGGTATCGGTTGATATCGGTATCGAAAATTGGACAAGAGTTGGACAATATCGGGATATCGGTAAAAAAAAAGCCAATATCGAACATCCCTACTTATAACACTTATACTAGAACGCCAAATTGACGCAGATGCTTGGCCGAGGGTTAGTGCCACTATTGCCCAAAAGCCAAGGAGCCTACCAGCGAGACCTACGTACAGCTGGCCAGAAATGTAACTGTGACATCATGCGACGCAGAAGGAGCTGCGACATGCCACGCAGAAGTCTAATTCAGCCTTAAGAGGAAGTTTAATGTTTGAATGAAAAGAGACCAGTGGAAAAAATATATAAAACCGACGTTGTGGTATTCTTGAAATGCTTTCCCTACTACACTAATACATTTGGCCATTTTCAAAGCTTTGTAAATAAAAATCTAAATATATATGTAGTTGGGGGAGTAAATGTTTCCAATTACCCTGACTGAAAGGCTTTAAGAACTGGTCTAGATGCACCTCAACAAATATTGATGATTACTGACATCTGGACAATAGTTTCCTTCGTAAGGACTGAGCCTCATGTGACAGCGTAGCTACGTGTAGCTAGCTACGGTACCTGTGTAGCTACGTGAGCAGAAAATAGACAGTGCACAGTTTGCTTCTCTCCAAACACTTTCATGTTTGTAATAAACGACCAAATAAACAATGCGTTGCCTCTGAACCCCTGCTGTGAATAGCAAGTGTCCCATCTAGCTCAAATCTGCGGCTTTTGAGATTCTTGAGCTGAGTAGAGTCATCCCAGGAGGGGGTGTGTGTATGTGTGTAATGTGTGTGTGTATGTGTGTGTCCCAGGAGGGGGTGTGTGTATGTGTGTAATGTGTGTGTGTTCCCACTGTGCCAGGAGGGGGTGTGTGTATGTGTGTAATGTGTGTGTGTTCCCACTGTGCCAGGAGGGGGTGTGTGTATGTGTGTAATGTGTGTGTGTGCCCACTGTGCCACACTGCCTTGCCTCCCCTTCCCTACTGTGCTTTATAAAAGCCTCAAAAGCCACTAGCGACGCTTGGCACCACTTATTAACTAACAACCGTGCCGTCGCGCCGTCACCGTGGTGACGGTAACCCGGGGCAACGGAAGATCAGTGGTGACTGTGGTTTCTTCTGACTGACTGTTTCAGGGATAATAGCCGTTTCTCAAACCCAGAGAACGGACTTGTATTCTCTGGGAGAACATTCTTGCTAAGTGGTTCTCAGAGGAATGAACTCACGAGGTCACGGGCACATGGAACGCTGTCGAGAGTCTGAGACGATGGGTCCTTCTTACTGGTATTTGCGCAATGCCCCCCCCCAGCACAGAGGCCAACATTACAGCCAGTCTTTATCACCCAAACCCAGGGTTCAAGTTATAATCTGAGCCAGGGCCAGACTTTGAAAATCATTCAGGCCAGGAAATATAGTCAGGCCACTTAGGCACTGCTCTGGGGTAGGTACTATCTCCGTGCTGCAATTCAATACTGCAGACCGTTGATTGGTCGATCACTCGTCACAAAAACGTTCCCGTGTTCAAAAGTTGGTCAATCTAGTGATCTACTTTATGCACACAAACGATTACTGTTTTCAGCTAATCTCTTAGTTACAACAAGATTGTATAAAACAGTGTTGTATTTATAGGTGAAGTAATGTTATTTCCAATGTCCACAAATTGCTTTCTCACTACACGTCCAGCCAGTCCGTCTCCGGTCACCTAAATGGTTCACTCATATATGTTTCTGACAACATTTTAGGCAAGAAATAGGATAGGCAATTGCTACTGTAGATCTTAATTCATATTTGATCTGCGATTGAGTCGGAGAGGAAGAGGGAAGACAGAAATATTTTCAACTCCAGTGAATGTCTTTTACGCTGTTGCGTCTGATAGGTTTAGCCTTAAACCCGCATAGATAAACATTTCTTTCTCGCTGATTAGGGAAAAGAAAGATACGCAATAATTACCCTTTCGAACACAAAAGGAAACAGAAAAAAGGAAACAATCTAACAAAATAAACAAAGGATCTGGAAACACCATTGATCAGATAAATCTGTGAATCTAACTAACTCTCATTTGTCATGTAGGCTATCCATCCCATACTTATTATTATATATATCCATATTTGTCTGAATATACCTGCATATAATCCTTATATCTACTAACTATATATACATATTTATTCATACTGTTATATACTTTTTAAGTAGGTCCCCCAACATTTCCTGTAGCAATGTTGATACCGTAGCTGACTAGAAATAATCAAGGGCCAAACCGGTTCTTCTAGCAACAGAATAGCACTGAATACTTCTGAAAGGGTGTATAGTGACTGACAATGCAAAACAATGCACAATTCTTAAACAAAACCCCCAACATAATCCACACAAAACAGATTCAATATATACTGTAAACATGGCCTAGGTGAGGAAATGTTGCCCGGGCATAAAATTGTTTTTGTATGTTAGCAGACTGGCCTTTTAGAGCATTTCAATGTCCGCCAGTGGGGAGCGAACATGTCGTGGTGCACACCATCCCTGCTCCTCAATGAAACATCACGCTTCGCAGGGTGCCTGTGGGGGGGCCAGACAGCTCATTCACTTAGTAATAGGGGGCAGAGACAGCTTCAGGCGCTGGCAACAGCTGTGTTGGCGATGCACCCATGATGGCCCAGTTTGTGGGCTTTGCTGATGAAACCTGCTTCTCCATCCCCTCTGTGTTTTCACTCGTCCTGGTTCCCCTGTGTTCGTTTAGTTCGACCAGCTGTCTGTTCATTCAAGGCTAACCGCAGTAACTCGGGGAAAAAAAATCAAAATTGAGTTATGAGTGAAATTGAACTTGTCAATAAATGTTTTATCTTGTGACCTATCTTGAGATGTTAATGTCGCTCAGTTTTGGAGATATGGGGTTTTAAAAACGGCAGTAACTACAAAATCACACTCAAAACCCAGGCAGACCGCAGTAACGTCCAAACAGTGAAACTGAGAAAAATGGCGTTAAAGTGTTTTGCCTTGCCATCCAAAATGTGTTATATGCCGTATTTGCTATCGCGTTCCGCTCTGAGCCCTATGAGATATTCTATATTCTATGATACCTATTGTATCCCCTTACGAACAAAAAACACATGCACCACACCTGTATGGGGCTCCGCCCCCATGGCGGCACCGCCCATATAGCAGTGACGATAGTCACCACACACCCTTCCTCTATTTTCGTCCCAGCGTACTCGGATGCGTGCACCGTACGATAAACTAGTAGGATGAAAAGATTAGATTCATAATGTTGGGAGCTTACCGGAGGTTGCTGGCCCTTGGCATCTTCGACGCATGTTTTCGGCGACACGACGGGCCTGTGTTGATGTTCCTCGTTTGATGACAGCACATCGAGGTTCAGCTGTACAAGGCTGGCTGTCGGGCCAGCTTGTACTCAGGTAGGCCCTGTGTCTTCAGGCATGGGTATTAGTGTTAGTAATGCTGGTTTGTTTCGTTAACACAACCATGTTGTGTGTTGGCGCCGGGGGCAGGATGGTTTGGTGAACGTTCTCTGCAGGGAACGGTTTCCAAGCTGTCTTGGGCGTGCTGCTAAAACATCTAAAGCTATGCTACATGCTATCGCTATTGCCGCATGCTATTACTACTGCTAATTGCTATGCTGTTTTAATGTCTCCGCCGTGAGATGTTGTCACTCTCCCGCCTCTTGCCCGGTTCATCAATGAAGGTCAGTCGGTAGCTGTTGTGGGTTTTTTTGAGTTCTATTTACCTTTTTCGGGTAAATGGGTTGACAACGGGGTAGGTCGTGGCTAGGTTCCTAGCCAGGTATTTTACCTTGTGTTCCGGCGGGGTTTGTTGAACGGTGTTCCCATCTGGGTTGGCGTCGGGTAGTGGGGCTATGGGTCCAGCCGACATGATAAACATGTTGCGTGTCTGTGCACAGGCAATTGTTGTCTTGGGTCCCACATTGCCTGGCGTTAGGCTGCAGTAGTATAAGGGCAGGGCCGCCTGGGAGAAATGTGAGGTCCTGTGCGTTTTTAGACGCGAGGCCCCCCACCTCCTGGGGCGGCCCTGTGTAGTTTCAAGTTTCAAGTTTCAAGTTTCTTTAATAGTTGTCATACAGAAGTACAGAATACTTTTGTACAAAATGCTTCTTACTGTTGCGCTCCAGAGACTGTGCATGACAAGATAAGTATGAAATAAAAACATAGTAAAAATTAGAAGTAAAAAAAAAAAGAGGTCACAGTGTTCAGTTTAGACATATGTACAATGTTCGTAGACGTAGTTACCATACAATATACAATACTGTGCAGTGTACTAATATACAATACTATATAGTGCAAGGCATAAATGGACGAGGTGCAGTTTAGGTACAATTCACAGTAGGTGTACGAGTTGTAGTGCAAATCCTTTATCAATAAATATAAAGTGTAAGTGTGTTTGTGTGATCTAAAGTGTGGAGAGTGGGTGCTGCAGTGTGTTGTTTGTTTGAGTGAGTGTGTGCGTGTGGGTGTGTGTGCTGTGTGCATTTGATGGTTGTTGCATAGTGATTATTGTTCGTTTAGCGATTATTGTTCGTTTAGCAGCCTGATGGCCTGGGGATAGAAGCTCCTTCTGAGTCTTTCTGTGCTCGCCATAAGACTCCGGTATCGCTTGCCTGACGGCAGCAGTTCAAAGAGGCAGTTGTTCGGGTGGCTCGAGTCCTTAATAATTCTCTTAGCCTTCCCCTTGCACCGCTTGTTGTAAATGTTCTGGAGGGTGGGAAGCCCCCCTCTAATTGTGCGTTCGGCTGAACGTGTCACTCTTTGTAGTCTGCTACGGTCTTGTGCAGTGCTATTCCCAAACCAGGAGGTGATGTTGCCGGTCAGGATGCTCTCTATTGTACATGAGTAGAAGTTCCTAAGGATCTTCTGACTGACTTGGAACTTCCTTAGGCGCCTGAGGAAGTAGAGGCGTTGTCGTGCCTTCTTCACAACACTGTCAATGTGTGTGGTCCATGTCAAGTCCTCGGATATGTGGGCTCCGAGGTACTTGAAACTGTTCACTCTCTCAACTGGTGCCCCGTCGATGCTGAGGGGGCTGTAGTCCTTGACCCCCGACCTCCTGAAGTCCACAATCATCTCTTTTGTTTTGCTGACGTTCAGGGAGAGGCAGTTCTCCTGACACCACTGTGACAGGTTCTCTACCTCTTCCAGGTAGGCCCTTTCGTCGTTGGCAGAGATCAGGCCCACCACTACTGTGTCATCAGCAAATTTGATGATGGTGTTGTTGTTCCGCTGTGCTACGCAGTCATGTGTGTACAGGGAGTAGAGGAGGGGGCTCAGAACACAGCCCTGGGGGGCCCCTATGTTGAGCGTGATGGATGAGGAGGTGCAGTTGCCGGCTCTTACCACCTGGGGTCTGCCCGTCAGGAAGTCCAGGACCCACTGGCACAGGTCATAGTTCAAGCCCAGGTCCCTGAGCTTGGCTATGAGTTTGGAGGGGACTATGGTATTGAATGCTGAGCTGTAGTCAATGAACAGCATTCTCACATAGTTCCCCTGCCTCTTGTCCAGATGTGATGCTGCTGTGTGCAGCACATGGGCTATGGCGTCCTCCGTGGACCTGTTGGGGCGATATGCAAATTGCAGAGGGTCCAGGTTGATGGGGAGGGAGGAACAGATGTAGCCCTTCACTAGCTTCTCAAAGCACTTCATGGCTATGGAGGTGAGTAGGGGGCTATTGTTTCGTTTTGTCACTCTGCTATGAGAAGGTCTGTCTTGCTACAGCTTTCTCTCCTCTCAAACCATTCATACTGACGGTCAATCGGTATACTGGGGGAGTAGTGCGGGGGGGGGGCTTTGTTTACCTTTTTTAGTAAATGGGCTAAACTAGGGCTGGTGTTCTGTTGTGAATATTTTGAATGAAGACGGGTCTGGTCCGTCTCCCCTTAAACTTTGTGTGTATGGGTTTGCTCATTCTACAGTTTTTTGTGGTTTAGCTCTTTTATTCATTTAACCCTTTCATGGTGCACACCACAGTGGAGGGTGCTGTTTGCAATCACCACTGGTGCTCCATGTTAACATCAGTCCTTTGTTTTTGATATATTGAAACAATGCCCCGCCCGGCCGACACCATGGGTGGGTCGGCCTGGCGAGTGGCTGGTGGGCTGTTAAGGCTTGTACCGCCACGGTATGGAATTGGCAACGATTAGAACTGTGTTCGAATTGCTGTTTTTTTCTATTAAAAAAATGGTGTCTGGTGGAGGGGCCTTGAGGGCCAGCCGACGTCGACACATCGCGCGAGGTTGTTGACGTTATTAGCTTTGACCCAGCCGCAAGCTATAACCGCTCAGGGTTCTCCTCTCCGCAGGGGATTTTGGTCTTCTGCTGGAGCGCGGGCGGTATTGTCCTAGGCCCTACACCGCCTCACACCGCGCAGCCAGAAGAAGAGAGAGCACGGCCTCGTCAGCGGCGATGACGGGGCCCTCGACAGGTGGCCATGTTTTTCCCCCGCCAGAGGTATCCTGGGCGTTGATTCGACAGGTGTCCACAAGGCCGACAGCCTTGGCGGCCGAGGGATCGGCCATGTAGGATGGGTTCGGCTTGAACAAACAAGCCGTCACCGTCCTGCCGCGAGCAGCCCGCTCTTTGATCACTCCCTTCCCCAACACCAGCGGAAGAAGTGGGCTCTGATTGTTTCCTTTGGCTGCGGGCCGCGTGCCTTCGTTGATGCGCGGGCGGCCCCCCTTTTCGCTTCTCATGGGGACAGGGGCTGACACCCAGTTGATGGCTGAGCCTGGGTCTGTCCGTGAGAATGTTGTGCTGTCAAGCGGCTCCCACACCTTGAACTGTGTTGGTTGAGCCTGGTGTTACGTCTGTCAACTTAAGTGTTGTCAGCAGGGGGGCTCGAAACCTTTTGAGGCACACAGTGCGGGCTTCCCCGGCCTCGCCTTCGCCAGGCCAGGTATCATGTTGGTGCCTCCCACTCCTGAAATATTGGCAAGTGGTCGCAGCTCACATGGTTTGGGGTGGTAGTAATATCACTGCAGGGCTACGGTGTGTAGGAACCCATGGGGGCCTTACACCTTGCATGTCCGGCTGCAGAACAACTCCTTCAGCATGTTCTGGAGGGGTGTTCAGTGGGGGGGCTTTTTTCATCGGAAGCCCCCCGTATCAGATCGGCCCTTTCTGTCGGGGTTCCCCCTTGGGTGCGATTGCCTCGTGGGTGGTGTCAGGGTCAGGTGTTCCGACAAGACGGAACGCGCTCCTCGCACGGTTCCGGGGTTGTCTACGCACAGCGGGGGGACCGGGCCAACTATCTACAGTTCCTGGCGGACCTGCGCCACGTGACGGCGGGTGCGTTGGGAGTGTCGTCACATATGACTACGGCAGTACCATATGTCGAGGTAGATGGAGAGAACGGTGAGGCGGGGACTTGTGTTTACACAACCCCACCCGTTTTCAGGTTTGGTACAGACCCTGTTGTCGGGGTCTCCAGCAGGGACAGCTCTGGTCAACGAGATCCAATCTCTGTGGACGAAGCAAGCCATCGTCGTGGCGTTCTCCTCCCGGTGTTCTCAGCCCGAGAAGTCGGGAGGGAGGGGTGTAAGACCCAGGCTGGACCTGTCCCATGGGAAGGTTCAGCATTTTTTGGATCGTCTCCTACCTGTTGAACACTGTCAGGTGGGGGTCTGGTTCTCCTCCATAGACCTGTAGGATGCGTATGCGCATCCCCGATCTTCCATCCTAGGGCTTACCTACGCTTCCTTTGCAGGGTTAGCGTATGAGTACCAGAGGCTGCCGTTCGGTTTTCTCTGGCTCCCCGCATCTTCACCAAGTGCGTGGAGGCCGAACTGGGGCCTCTGCGTCGTCCGGGGTTACGGAGTGTTCTGCCCTGATGACGTTCTGGTCCTTCGCGGTCAAGGTGGATCGTCAGGTCTCATACCAGGCAGGTCTCTACCAGCCTGGGGTTGCTGTAGACTGGATGTAGAGTATTCCTCTTCCCAGTCAACGGTTGGAGGGCTATGGGCATCCATCTCAGAGCGTGTTGTCAACACGCTCGGGAGGTTCCGTCCTAGGACGGTTACGGCGCTGTCTCACGTCGCGTTTTCACCGACGCCTCCCTCGCTGGTGATGCGTCGGGCCAACGCAGTAGGGGGCAGCTGGCAAACCATGCTGCCCGGTCTGCGCTACGTTCAATGTGTTGGTGTTGAAAGCGGTCCTCCTGGTCCACAAATGGTGTTGATCAGGACGGACGATACGACGTCAGTGTCGTGTATCGACAGACAGGGAGGAGTACGCTCCCCCTGTCTGCACCAGGCGGCGGGCGGCTGGCTATGGGCGTCCTCCATCTGCGCGGCCTGAGGGCTCCCCACATCCCCGGCAGGGAGAATGTGGGTGCAGGTGTACTGTCGCGGGGCGGCCCTCATCCTGACGGGTGAGGATTGCGTCTGGACATGGCCAGGCAGGTCTGGGACCGATGCCGTGCCGCCAGGGATTCTTCCCCATACATCTGTTAGGTCAGTTGTTGGGACGGGTACGTTGAGGGGCGCAGGTTCTTGATCCTGATGGTGTTACCATCTGGAATGCGCATGCTCCCTCCACTGTCGCGCTTACGCGGGCAGATGACGTATGTTCCAAGTGTGGTGTAAGGCGGGGGGCCGGGACTCAGTCTCCTGCCCCCTGGATGCTGTCCTTGGTTACCTCCAGTCTCTCCTTGATAGACTGTCGGCTTCAACGGTGAGGGTATATGCAGCAGCTATATCCTCCTATAATGAGGGGTTTGAGGGGATGTCTTGTTCAGCCACCCTCTTGTGAAGCGTTTCCTGCTTGGCGCTCGACGCGTTAAGCCGGTGCAACGCTCCTTGGCTCCGACTTGGGATCTTCAATTGGTCTTCGGTCGGTTGTCCTTGGCCCCGTTTGAGCCACTCGAGCAGGCGCCGTTGGGACAGCTGTCCTTCAAGACCGCGTTCCTTCTGGCTGTCACTTCCGCTAAACGCGTAGGTGAGCTCTGTGCTCTCTCGGTACGTCCAGAGTGCCTGTCTTTTCAGACCGATTGCGGTGTCACTCTGCGACCTAATCCTGCTTTCGTGCCTAAGAATATCCGGAGTTCCTTCCGCTCCCGGGATATTGTGGTTCAGGCGTTTCGTCCTCCTCCTCACACTAGTGAGTTAGTTGCGGGCCTTCACCTGTCATGTCCAGTCCGTGCTTGGGGATTTACCTCAGCCGTACTCAGGATTTCAGGGTTACCGACCAGCTTTTTGTCTGTTACGGTGGGGCTCGTGCTGGTAAGGCACTGTCGGAGCAGCGCCTGTCCCATTGGTTGTGCGAGGGTGTTACCCTCTGCTACACGTTGGCTGGGCAGGATCCCCCTGGGGGCGTCAGGGCGCACTCCACTCGTGGGGTGGCTGCCTCTGCCGCTCTCCTGGGTGGGGCCTCGGTGGAGGCCATCTGTGCTGCAGCTTCATGGTCCTCCCCGGGCTCCTTTGTAAGGTTTTTCCTCATGGACATGATCGGGGGTTCTGTCTCCCAGGCGGTTCTGGGGTCTGTGGCCTTCCCTGCTTCCCGTCCTTTGGTCGGGTAGCAGGAGTGTATGGGTATGGGCCACAGTGTGTTGAGTCACACGTGGTTCCGCCTGTACGGTGTGTTCAAGGGGTTCTAGTTTCCCTCTTGTTCGCATTCAGGTGGAGTTGACTGCGCCCCCCCTTCATTAGGGAGGATGGGGTGACAGGGCTCCCCGCACCCCTTGATGTGGGCTTACGGGTCCTCAGGGGGTACATTTGTCGGGCTTCGCGTCCGCTCTTCCCCATTATCTCATATGGCTCAGAGCGGAACGCGATAGCAAATACGGCATATAACGGTAGGTTATGTAGATAACCTAGTTATATTAGTATTGGCTGAGCGTTCCGCTCTGCGCGGCCCTGAGTTCCCTCTTGAGGAATCTTTTTCCTGGGACGGGTTATTGGCGAGGAAGGGTGTGTGGTGACTATCGTCACTGCTATATGGGCGGTGCCGCCATGGGGGCGGAGCCCCATACAGGTGTGGTGCATGTATTTTTTGTTCGTAAGGGGATGCAATAGGTATCATAGAATATAGAATATCTCATAGGGCTCAGAGCGGAACGCTCAGCCAATACTAATATAACTAGGTTATCTACATAACCTACCGTTATAGGTAGATAGATGATAGTACCCAGATTTAACATGTATTAATGAAGTAATCTAGACATTTTGAAAATTTAATTTAACACCTGAATATATTGGAATGATGATGATCCAAAGAAAATGGCTAGGTTAATAGTTATGAAAGCTGGAGGGAAAACAACATTGTATTTGAAGTTACTGCACTTTGCCTGTACATTACCTGTATAATTATTTAAGGAAATCGTGCAGCAGAGTGCAGTATCTGATTTTTTGGGGTTAATTAAAATAATTACGTCATATTTTTGTATACCTAAAGATTACTTCATTAATACATGTTAAATCTGGGTACTATCATCTATCTACCTATAACACATTTTGGATGGCAAGTCAAAACACTTTAAAGCCATTTTCTTTTCAGTTTCACTGTTTGGAAGTTACTGCGGTTAGCCTTGACAGGGCAGAGTTGTTTAGCCGCTTTGGTACTCATACTCCATCTCGACCTTTGTTCTACATTTGGGTCCATTACCAAAACTCGTCGTAACCATTACATTTAGCTAGTGTCGATCTGTAGCTACACAAAAATGGTTGTGCAGCTACTTGTTTGTTTCAATCCACTCATATAGATAATCCATCAACATTATAATTATCAATATCATCGTTATTGATACCATTATAGCATTATTTACACAGCCCTTCACCGCCGGGGTCCTTCTCTCACATAGCATTTTATCTCAGATCTATTTATTTTGGTTTGCCTCCTAGTTTTTTCCTATCTTCTTACCTTTGTGCTATGGAATAAGGTGATTTTGAGGTGTAGCAAATGCCCATATAAACCTCTAGTATTAGCAATAGCGAACGTGTGTGTGTGTGTGGGGGGGGGGGGGGGTCAACTGAAATAGCTGTTGCATAGATGATAACAATCTACTATGTAAAAAAAAAAAAAAAAAAGTAGGCTGCATCACTATTTACAATATACAATTTCTATAGCTATGCTGTCTCTTCTTCAGTTCAGTTCATATTGTTATGGTGACGTGAGCGATCCCAGATGCTAAGTAAGTGATAAGTGATGTTAGCTCTGGGACACTTGGGTTGGTGGTTAGCTGTGTGATACACAATTTGAAAAACAATCTGTAGTTCATGGGTCCTTGGGGATAGAGGTCTCGTTTTTGCAGTCTGAGATGACATATGACACCACAATCAAAAAAAGAAACCATGAAAGGTGATCCATTTATTCCTTTAAAAAAATGTATGAAGAAAAGCTGAGCTACTAAACAAAAAAAATCTGTGTATGTTTGTTCTCTTGTTGCCTTGCAAATTATACCAGACTTGTGCAACATGTGGACATCACTGTTCTTGATTCAACAGCTATTGTATTTGGCGACGTCTAAATCACACGGGGTGCCTTGGGATGGGGGTTTGGGGCAGTGAATGCTAAAGGGTTAATCCTAACATTACTGTGTAACTGTAAACTGAGTCCCCGCCACTTTAGATTACTGACTAATTTAGATCTGGCTTTTAATGGAGATTAGCCTTTATTAAGTAACATGTAGGCAATACTCAATCAGTAAAAGAGAATGACCTGACCTGGAAGATGCATTTCAAAAGAATAGTATTACTGTGAGCGAACAACCCCCCCTCCCACACACACACACACACACACACACACACACACACACACACACACACACACACACACACACACACACACACACACACACACACACACACACACACACACACACACACACACACACACACACACACACACACACACACACACACACACACACACACACACACACCATGTCACCAGCATGTCACTTATCCAATCAGGTGCATCCCATGTGGAGAAGTGGGAAGTAGGGAGGGGATACATGCACACAAAATGTAAACGACAACATAAAAAAAATCATTTTCAATATTCTTTGAGGGGGGAAAAGCAATATTTTTATTCCACACCTTTCTAAAAGCTCTGTGGGTGTATTTTCTATTTCTATGATTATAAAAATGTCATCTATAGCACCTTTAAATTTTAAACACCTTTTTCACCCAATAATACAGTAAATTACAATCATACTTAATAAAAACCCACACAACATCTAATTGTGTCTTCTGTGTGACTGATGTGGAGCTGCATACCATTTAACATTTGAAAGGACACGTTACGTTTGGCTTTTGGAAGAAGCGATGGTGGAGGCTTGGTGGCCTGGTGTTAGCGTTTCAAATAGGGATGTTCGATATTGGCTTCTTTACCAATACCGATATACCAATATTGTCCAACTCTTAGTTTCCGATACCGATATCAACCGATATCAACCGTTACCGATATATGCGGGTCCCCCCCCCCCCCCCCCCCCCCCCCCCAAAAACGGAATAATTTCAGGTAATTAACATTACATATCTCTTGTTGTGGAATTAACACAACATTATGCATACTTTTGACAATAAATAAAATCTGAATTTGTTCTTACTTGCTTGACTGGGTAAATAAAGGTTAAATAAATGTAAAAAATAAATACAAAATTTAAAAAGAATTTAAACCGATACCGATAATTTTCGATATCACATTTTAATGCCAATATCGGCCGATAATATCGGACATCCCTAGTTTCAAATGACCTTTGTGAAATACTGCATCTAGTGTAGCCATAGAACTATATAAGACCGATGTGACCCAGCACCTCTATGGTGGTGGTTTGGTGGTTCTGCTTGGCACCTTGGTGGTTCTGCTTGGCACCTTGGTGTTTCTGCTTGGCACCTTGGTGGTCCCAAGACTGGTAAAATAGATTCCTTACCTCAGATCAGATGTTCTCCAAAAAGATCATTCCAATTCCTGATCGCCATTCCAAAAATCGATCACTACTGTCTACTATCGATTGGCTACTGTGAATATATATTCCAGGCTGATTCCCGTCCCGCGATGACTTCCATGTTGATCAGACAGCTTGCCAGCTCAGGGAGCCAGCTGGCTCCGCCTCTACATATCGATTGATCCCAAGTCAGTCTAAGCGACTGACGTGCAGTTACTCACTTTTTTCCATTCTGAGCTGCTGGAGGAGCTGCTGTACCAACGGGAGACTCGGTTGATGAAATATGAAATCAGATCGCTAATAAAAAAATTAAATGCTAATACACAGCATTCAGGCATTGGGCTGATAAAACGTCATATGACGTGATGGGCACTGAAAGTGTTAACGTTATTAATCCTGCGGCCTCAATTTATTTAAAAACAGCCAATCAAATCCCCATCAATGGAAAATGAACCCGCCCATACCCATGCTGATATGTAGTGTATGATGCTTGGTTTCATTCCAGCCTTGCCTAAACACCGGCTGATGATTTCACTAATTGGCTCACCTCTTCAACTAACTCACCTGGTGCAATGTATAGTTAAAATGAACGATGGAATGAGTTTGAGACCCCTGGTCTATGATATCCCTTGCAATAAAAAAAGTTTTTACTTTTAATTTTTAGTACTTAAGTACATTTCAAAGTAGAAACTTTTTGACTTTTACTCAAGTGTGTTTTTAGCCAGATACTTTACTTAAGAGTAAGATTTTGAGACGGTACCCATACTTTCACTTAAGTATAATTTATTTCTGGGTACTTTTTACACCCTGACCCCATGGAGCCCTTTGATCATTATCTCCCATGGACCTTCATAGAGTAATTGCACACATTTGATTTGCTACACAATAGCATTGCTTAATCTACTTAGTTTCCCCTACTGACCCCTCAGAATCTATTCTGATCAATACTGAAGCCAGTCTCCCACCAAGCGATGAAGCTAGTTTTCACTTATTTAGTCAATTGTATTAAGTCTAGACTGAACCCCCTCCCCACAACTTTCAAAACTGTGTGCTTTAGTTAACAGAAGGTTTTATTATGCTTTGATATGCTGAGGGTTGACTATAATTAGGGAGGGGGGAAATAGAATAATACATTTCCCCCCAAGAGCCTTTCTGATTGGCGCGCTATAAATAAACAGAACAAGTCACTCTCCCCAGGCCTCCTGCAGCATCTGGATAAGCTATGAGTTTGTTAGTGTAAATCGTTTCGGTGGCTTCCTGTGAGAATGGGTTTTAAGCAGAGCCCAATCGCTGAACACAGGAGAAGAGAGAATGGAGCGTTTCAGGATATTTAATAGTATTCCCCAAGCAGACAAGAGTTACATCCAGAAATGTACAACAGACAGGAATTGGGAATGTTCTTGGGGCAATGAGAGCAGGTGCACTCCAGTGCTACTGCGGACGGAAGACACAGGTCCGTGTCGAGAGAGTGAGCAGGAACTCCTTAGTATAGCTCCAGGGGTCCAGACAGGGGCTCGCTGGAACGGAGGTCCTAGGTAATGATAATAACACCACGACGACTTCTGGTCAGCATCCTCCGGTAGAAGTAGGGTCTTGGTGATCAGGGAATGGGATACAGCTGTGAAGAGTGAGGTGCCTGGCAGCGTGTGAATCAGGAGATGAGGTGCAGCTGAGTTGAGTGACAGGGGGTGAAGGAGTGCTGACCATATATGGGCGTGAGGCTTCCATGGTGGATGGAAGGGAGGATGAAGAGAAGTGAGGAGGGGTGCTCCAGTAGCACACCATGTTACCGCGCTCGCGCGGGACTCCGTGCTGCGTCACGGATCTGGTTGACTCCGAGTTCGATTCCCGGACCCGCCGTCATTTGCCGAATGTCTCCCCCTGCTCTCTCTCTCGTTTCACCCTGCAACTGTCGGTCATGCTTGACCAGGAAAGCGATAAACGCTAAAAAATAAAGTTTAAAAAAAAAAAAGAAGAGAAGTGAGGAAGGTGTGTGGTGAATGTGAAGGGGGGATGAGGAGGAGTGAAGAATGCTCTTGCTGTGATTATGGCAGGACCCCCCCCCCCTCTACGGGCGCCCCCCTGGCAGCCCAGGCTTGTCAGGGTTGGCCCGATGGAAATCCTGGACAAGATCCGGGTCCAGGATCATCTGCCGGGAGATCCAGCTCCGCTCTTCTGGACCGTAGCCCTCCCAGTCGACCAGGTACTGGTAGCCGCGGCAGTGGCGCCGCACGTCCAGCAACTGCCGGACAATGTAGGCCGGGTGGTCGTCGATGACCAGCGGAGGGGGAGGCTCCGGAGCAGGGGGAGACAGGGGACTGGAGACCACCGGCTTCATCTGGGAGACATGGAAAGAGGGGTGAATCCGCAGAACCCCCGGACCCCCCAGGACCAACATCCCGACCCCGCTCCGCTGCTAGATAGATACTTTAACCTCCTCGGCTGCTGAGATCCACAGCTCAATGCTTGCCTGTCCATTGTTCAACCCCAATTACACGTGCAGTAGAGATTTCCATATAAACACATCCAGCAGTGTCAGAGACCAATTAATCATTGTGAGTTTCTCAGGTTCTTGGCTGCAGTAACGCCCGCCAGAATGATTCTTTTTTGTTGTATGATGCCAGTAGTAATGATACAGTATATCATTTAGAAGTAGTGTTGCTGCCGTAAGTAGAATTGTTAGGTTACATATGTTTGAAAGTTTAGTTGTTATGGATTTCCAAAAACAAGCTACTGGTGGGCAATCCCAAAATATGTGCATATAAGTGCCAGTGGGCCTCAGAGAGCACAAAGTGCACCGAGAGTCGACCACCAGTCCCATAGCAAACAGCTTCCTAGGTGTGAGACTATCGCAATATGTCATACACATTTTTTACCCATCGCTTGAATATGTATCTTTAACATAATGCTTTTATATTATATATAAGCTATCTTGCCAAAGCAATTTTTTCATATATTTATAACCCCTAACCCCCTGTCTTTATCTACTTGTTGCTGTCACATAGAATGTTACTTCTTGTATAGCTATATTACAGGTGTATTAGTTAAAGTGTAACTGTACCTGAACCGGGTTGCTGTGAACCCTCAACCCGTTCAGTATGTGCATGTAGCACAAGTCCCAGCAGGAGGAAAGAATACCACCTTTCCCAAAGTAAATTATATTTATTTAAATAAAGGGGAATGAAACCCATAAACACAAACAAGGCATAGGATAAGGGAGAACAAAACAGGAATATACAATAAGACAAACATGACTAGGCAAAGGGGTAAACAAAAACAAGTAACCCAAGTGGCACAGGACACAATCAACCTTACCTGGTAGAAACACCAGTAAGAACACAATAAAGCTACTAAGAGTAGCAGTGTGTGAACCAAATTAACACACCGTCCCACACAACAGTGGCATAAAGCTGACCCAACCGTTCAGCACAGATAATGCAATGGGTAGTGGCAAAAGGCCATGAGTGGGTGCAGGATCTCAGGTTGTATCCACCCGCCCCTTATTGAGTGATGCTCAGTTGTAGTCATCATTGGGCACTCAGCAGACTCTACAGGAAGGGGCGGGCACTCAGCAGACTCTACAGGAAGGGGCGGGCACTCAGCAGACTCTACAGGAAGGGGCGGGCACTCAGCAGACTCTACAGGAAGGGGCGGGCACTCAGCAGACTCTACAGGAAGGGGCGGGCACTCAGCAGCCTCTACAGGAAGGGGCGGGCACTCAGCAGACTCTACAGGAAGGGGCGGGCACTCAGCAGACTCTACAGGAAGGGGCGGGCACTCAGCAGACTCTACAGGAAGGGGCGGGCACTCAGCAGACTCTACAGGAAGGGGCGGGCACTCAGCAGACTCTACAGGAAGGGGCGGGCACTCAGCAGACTCTACAGGAAGGGGCGGGCACTCAGCAGACTCTACAGGAAGGGGCGGGCACTCAGCAGACTCTACAGGAAGGGGCGGGCACTCAGCAGCCTCTACAGAAAGGTGCGGGCGGTACCTGAGAAGGGGGAAACAGAAAAGGGGATTATTATTGCGACTTTTGGTCATTGAAAATACAAAATACAAAATAAATGAATTATTATTATTATTATAAAGTGAACGCTACACCATATACAAATACAAAATAACTTACCTATACTAACCTGATGTTTACATGGTATTATAAATACAATAATGATAGTGGCCAACCTGCCTACGTCACAGTTGCTCACTTTCACATAGGAGTGGGTGAGTGCCTGCACATTGTTTGGGCATTTGGCCTGCCTGATGGCAAACAATACATCTAGCATGGCCATTTGTTTTTTGCCTGGGGTGATAGTTGGATCTGCTTTGGGCAGCTGGCCATTTTATGTCCCATTTCACTGTAAGCGAAACATCAAATGTCGGCTAGCAACCTCCTGTGGTTCCTTCATTTGTTTGACAACCCTCCCAGCCTCCCTATTATGTGTACCTAGAGTAGTATCTGTACTACCCCTGCCATCGATTCTTGTACCGGATCTCCTCACTGGTAAACAAGAATACCCTGAAGACTCTGGCAGGAGCACTCATTTAAGGGTACTACGACTATGCTTGCACCTCATGGTACCAAAGCACCTCAAAGGCGCTAAAAACTAATTTACAAACATCTCAAAACAAACTGGTCAGACTACTGCTTGACCTTACTCCTAGAACCCACCTCACCGCTGCCCACTTTGACAACCTAGGATGGCTTAGAGTAGACGACAGAGTACAGCAACTTGCAATGGGCCTGGTCTACAAGATACACTACACGACCAAGGTACCCATGTACATGTCAAAATACTTCCCAAAGGTCAGTGAATACCACAATCACAACACCAGAGGGAGCTCCACAAATCATGTTAAACCCAGATTCGGCTTAAACAAGGGACTAAACACGTTTCACAATTATGCCACATCAATGTGGAACGCCCTACCCAAAGCTGTAAAGGAATGTGAATCACTACCCACTTTCAAAAACACTCTCAAAGAACACCTACGGGAGACTCCAATTCGAAACTGGCCCCTGTAAATGTCCTAACTCAAACCAATGTACAGTAAATGACCAAGTATGGTTGTCAATATTCCAATGTACAGTTTTGCTTGTACAGTTGTACAGTGTCCCCCCCCCCCCCCCCCAACCACCTCCAATGTACAGGTCCCCCCCCACCTACCCTCCAATGTACAGTTTCTACGTCAAATGTATATACTATATACTTTTTATATCACAAACAGTACTGTATTTGCAAATCTGATATGTCATAAATGTATAGATGTAGCAGTACTGTCTATCTGTATGTCGTGTATGTTATATATGTTATGATGAATTGAAAATGGGGGACCCTGATGTAAACAAGACGAAAGTCTTTCTCTGGTCTGCATCCCCTTAACACTTTGGCTGCCTAAGGTTAAATTCATGATATACCATAGATTGCCAGCGCTATTTGTCTATGGAGAAAGTCCCCTTCTTTGCAGGGCTATAACTTTTTAAATTCTATTGCTACATTGCCATTATTAGGGCCCATTCAAAGTCCTATATGTATTGTTCATTGTGTAGCAACGTTAAACTTTTTCATTCACATATTCATAGTAAAGTATGGTCTAATGTATAAGTATGTTTTCATCTCTTTCTGCAGCTTTCTCCAGAACGTGATATATAGCCCCAAATGCATTATATTGATGATGAAATACAGTTTGATGGCAATCAGCGCGATATAAAAAATTCCAACTAGACGTACTTCTAGAAGTTACTACACGTCATCTGATGTTGACCGGATGGGCGAGGGGGCGTTTATAATTCCGTGGGCAGCGTTATACCAGTCATCTAATGTGGGTCAAATGTTGATAATAGCAGTTAGTATCGAAGACGGTAACGTTACACGCTGAAACTCACCCCAGTCTCCGCGCGCCGTTGGGCGATCATCGTAGAGTAGAAATCTTATCATTATGGGATATATTTTTACCCGGTCCATCTCCAGCTTGTATAATGGTATATACGTCCAAATCATGTTGTTTATCGAGTTATTGCCAATCGATCACCGTGTAGCGTGACGAGCCAGAGTCCCATGACCTATAGCGAGCGCCCGGAAGTACTACGGACGTCTAGGACAACCTCTATGCAACATCCTGTTTGGCGATTGTGCCGATCGGCCACCAGATGGCGCTCCTGAACCGCCAGAGAGCTCAGTGGGTCCTGCTGGTGGATCTCAGGCCAGCGGAGGGGACATATGAATCCGATCGCAGATTTTTGAAATATTGATATAAGGACGACGTAACACGTCCTCCGGCAACTTTAGCATGGCCAGCAAAGACGTCTAAAGACGGTTCCCGGCAGTCAAAGTGTTAACAATTGTATGTATTGAGCTGTACTGTACTGTACCCATTCTGCAATCTGTTAATAAAGTTTTCAATCAATCAATCAAACCCTCCGCCTGTAGGCCTACCTTGTCGCTATCAAAATAAAAAACCTTTTTCTTAAAACACAGCCCGTACTACTCGTCCCAAAAACCCAAATAGCAAGCTAGGAGCAAGTGACACAGATTCACTCACCATACCACTCACTTTAGACACTTTAACACACTTTATATTTATACCTTTTGTAGTTTTGTACCTCATCTCATTTCTGCATTGTACCTCACTGTTACTCATTTTACTCTGTATTGTATATTGTATTATGTATATTGACTGAATATTCCTTACTTACTTTTAAATTTTTTCTTTTTTTTACTTACTTTTTTTTACTTTATGTAGCACACTCTCAGGCTACGTTTAGACGAGCGTTTTGGGATGGAAGTCTGAACAGAAACCGCAAAAGTCGTCTTGCGGTTTCACTTTTAATTTTGCGTTTAGACGAGCGTTTTGGGGTGGAATTCTCCGTGCAGACGAGGCTGTAACGATGGAGCCCCGCTGTCACACGATTGGCGCATATGTCACATGACGTGCTGTGAAGACCCGCCCTACTCTGCCTCTGATTCGCAGACTGTGGATGGGGAATGTGATTCGACCAAAGCAGAGTCACTCACAGATAGTGGGTCCACTCACGCCGCGGGACAGATTCTTGTGTATTTAACCCTTTCACTGCCACACGACAGCCGGTTGTGTGATAGTAAAGGGTTAACCTTCTGTCGTGTGGCAGTGAAAGGGTTAAAAGTACTGCCAATGTAGCCTTCAGGTGATCGCCATGAATAGAATCAGACATGCTTTGTTACGCTTCTAGGCTACTGGCGGCGCTGGCGCATGCCTGTGATGTAAGCAGTACGCGCGACCAGAGCCGTGACAACCCTTTCGTCATCGTTTTATGCGGTTTGACAGTTTAGATGAGAGCGCAAAGGTTTAGCGTTTCTAGGAATTCCACCCTGGAAGGTAGTCTCACTTTTTTGCGGTTTCACCCCGTAAAAACGCAGTTTCCGTATAAACGAAAGGCACATCCGAAAAAATATTTTTGCGGATTCACATGCTAGCGTTTCCGTCTAAACGGGGCCTCAGTGGCTCATACAGAAACAAGCATTTCATCATAAATTATTCTGTATTTTATTATGACAAATAATAAAAACAAACTTGAAACTTGAGTGGGAAGAGATTGGGTGGGCGCTTGTTGAGCTTCTCACCTCCGAAAAACATTGGAACACATTTTCAATTCACCATCTGTTTTCATAAAGCTGCCAATATTTTGAATCTTGATTTCTCGTCTCAGAAATTCTCAGAAGGTAATGCAGTGATGAAATAGCACACGGATGAAAAGCCTACTGTTGTTCCCCTCTTTCTGCTCCTCGTGTCATGGTTTTTGCCTTATTTCACCTTTCTGTGAAGGACAGCTGTCTATTTTTGCTTTATTTGACCTCTCTGTGAGGGATAGCTGTCAATCCATGTTCCCTGTGGTTAATTGCCTCATGGGTCGGCAGGTGTGTGGGCTTGATTGCACCTGATGCAGTGCAGCTGTGCCTATGGCCATGTGGAGTCTATTTAAGTTTGGAGATTGCAGTGTCAACTGCTTTTTCATTTC
The DNA here is from genome assembly GCF_963971535.1 of Notolepis coatsorum. Taxonomy (NCBI): domain Eukaryota; kingdom Metazoa; phylum Chordata; class Actinopteri; order Aulopiformes; family Paralepididae; genus Notolepis; species Notolepis coatsorum. The sequence goes on along the minus strand of NW_028173659.1, from coordinate 21,187 downwards.
CTTGTGCTGGCTATACTTTTGGTCAGGCTTCTTATATTTAAGTGTAGTGCTGCCCTATTCAGCATTTAGCCTTCTTTTGTAGCTATACTAGTTTTTGTCTACTGGCTTAGTTTACACTTTATTTTATAAAGGCTGAGTCCTTTATGGTAGTGTTTTCTTTTGTTCTTTTGGAACTGCCCTTTGCACATAAACTCCCTTGGTAAGTAAGTAAGTAAGTAAGTAAGTATTTATAAAGCACCTTTCATACATGTCATGTAGCTCAAAGTGCTGGTGGAGGTTTATTGTTTTATGTTTGCAATATAAACTCTGTTTTTAGGAGTTGCCTTTGTGGCTTATTTATTTTCTCTACAATACCTCTTTAATGAGTGTCGTCCTGTTTTTTTTGGACATTACTTATTTTCTTGAATACCACCTGTAAAGGTTGTTTTGTGTTTTATTTTTCCCCTTCTCCTAAAACAACTGCGTAAGCAGTTAGAGGTTATTTGTTTTACGTATAACTTTAAGAGTCCCTATTATCTGCTCATGACCCACACACACACACACACCTACAGCCCTCACACCTCGCTTGAATGCCGGAATTAATGCTGGGATATTTGTGGTGTCAAGTTCATACAAGTTTACTGACCAATGCGTCCTCGGTGTCAAGAATGTTTCCGGGAATTTGTATCGTTCTTGGTATTTCACCTTATTCATTTCAGGAAAAACAATGGATGCTTGATGGTAATTGCTCAAATGTAAGGCCTATACAAGAATACAGATAATTACAGCTGTTCGATTTGGTTGACTTTTAATTAATGTTACTCATCCTGTCTTCCTTCAGGATAGGACTCTGCGTTGTGTTGTTGGATGTTGAAGTAAAGTCACTCTAATCAGATCTCCCCTTGTTATAACATACGACACACATGCTCCCAGTATTCTCTTTATAACCCAGTAAAATAGTTACAATTAGCTTGCTCTCAGGTTCTCTCTGTTTGAGCTGAATACCAAAGAAGGAGACAGAAAAAGCCCTCTCTCTCTGAAATACCGGAGAGGGCCCTCTCTCCTCCAAGGTGAAATACCAAAGAGACGACCCATGATCTAGTCTAGCTAACTACATTGTTGACATTTGATGTAATATCAGGTCAGAAATAAGAATAGACTGTTCTTTTCATATCAACACTCTCGGCTTAAGGTCCAGGTTAGCCCCTTTCGTGACTTTCGGTTTGCAAGCCTGTGGCTTTTGTGACCGGAGTCACTTGCCCACCCGCCCCGATCACCCAGTAGAGAAACGACCAAGCGTCGTCAAGGGGCTCGCGGTGTGTCAAGAATACATCAGATCTGAATTTCAAAGATACCCAGCGTACAATATGGGTCTAACACAGCTTCACGATGGGGTCTGGAAGCTCGGAGTTGCTAATAAACAGTTTAAAACATTGTTACTCGACGAGTGGTATTTACAGACCGAACGTCCATCTCCGCCGTTGGTGTCACAGCGCATGCGCACCATGCCGCGTTCACGTTACTGGGAAGAAGCGGAAGAACCAGTTTCCGACTGGGAAAAACCATTCACGTCAGCCTCCTAGTGGTAATTCCTACTTCTTCTTCTTCTTCTTCTATTCCTACTAGGACATATGGGATTCTTTTATAGACCCCATATCTCCCACTTCGCGTCACGAATTGCGGAAGTATGGATGTGGGCGTTTCATCCATAGATATATATAGTCAAAGCGTGAAGGCTTCCTAGTTGTAGCAACGAGATGTCCTCTGGTTCTTCCGCTTCTTCCCAGTAACGTGAACGCGGCATGGTGCGCATGCGCTGTGACACCAACGGCGGAGATGGACGTTCGGTCTGTAAATACCACTCGTCGAGTAACAATGTTTTAAACTGTTTATTAGCAACTCCGAGCTTCCAGACCCCATCGTGAAGCTGTGTTGGACCCATATTGTACGCTGGGTATCTTTGAAATTCAGATCTGATGTATTCTTGACACACCGCGAGCCCCTTGACGACGCTTGGTCGTTTCTCTACTGGGTGATCGGGGCGGGTGGGCAAGTGACTCCGGTCACAAAAGCCACAGGCTTGCAAACCGAAAGTCACGAAAGGGGCTAGGTCCAGGTGAACTTAGACCTATATAATTGTCTTAACCTCTTAAGTCCTAGCCATATTTTCAGAAAATTTGCATAAAAGTACATACCCAAGTAAATGGAAGATTACTCCACATTTGCATGTACCTGGTATCTAGGGGCATAATATGGACCTCGGGGAATGTATTCCCAGTGTCAGAAATATTGTGTCTATGTTACTATGCTTGAGTAAATTGTAATGAACCAAAGGAGAATATAAATTATTATTATTATTATTATTTTCTTTGTCATCTTTGATGGTGAACATCACATGCTAACATTGACCAGACGTGATAATAATTTCCACTGAGCTCATTCAGCACCTTGAGATCAAGTGTACAAAAAAGCTAAGCAAATGAATAAAGGGCAGATGATTTACAGGGTTTTTTGTAGATACAGTACAGAATTTTGTCATCCGGACACATGCAATTTGAAATATGAATATAGAATATAGAATATCAGGCGTGTAAATTACCTTATTATGGCCAAGTCATACATCTATGCATCGGGCCAAATTCCCTCTTGGAATGGCAGAGTTCCATCTGGATGTAGTACCACCAGGCACCCGTAACAGGGCATCAAAGACCGTGAATGAAATCTACTGTAAGTACAGTTACTTTTCTGTAATGAAAAATGCTCTGCCATTTTTCATCAGATTGAGACACGTTTTTTTTCTAGACGTTCACAGAAAGGTAAAGAAACAAACTACGTTCTATTTTATGGCAATAATGTTCAGGTTTGTTCGACCCGTGAGACATAATCATGAAAAATAACGCAAACTAATTATTTCACGCCAGATGGCTCCAAGTTTGACAGGGGCTGGCGTGAGCTGGGTAGTTTAGTTTTATGAAATTTGAAAGCCCATCGAAAGCCCCTGGTCTCCTCGTTCATAGGACTACACACACATATGACAGCTTCCTTTATTTCCGTCTAATTCATCCGGTTTCCGCCGGGATGCGCAGAGATATTTATGAACTCATATTTCAACACTTATTTTTAGAATCAGGAAGTGTCGGGGGCAGCGTGAGCCTCCCACGCGTTACTCCTCGCCACTGAGAGATCGAGCTGCGCAGGTGAAAAGATGCGACTGCTGTTACCTCAAGTACCGGAGGGGACTTGTGCTATGTATGACTTAGTCCACATTGCAGCCGGCTTGTGGGAGGCAAGAAACAGCGTCCGTGACAGGGGAGGGTTGAATTGGATGATACGAAATTGGGATGGGAGAAAATATATAGAAAATGGGAGAAAAAGTGGATACAAAAAAAAGTAAGTTCATTCATTCAGTCCATTCATTGAAGATGAACGCAATGCGACATCCTTTACTAGGCTCACCCCCCAACAGTTCAGGTGCTGAACTGCTGATCCGAATGTATAGGTAAAAAAACCATATTATGCGTTTTCATCAATAAATAAATGCCCCAAATTGTTTATGCTCGCACGCTCGCATGGATTGGGGGCCCTCAAATACATTCTTTCATGGGGCCCAGAATCTCCAGCTACGCCCCTGCATGCGGAGCTCGGCCCTGTTACATTGGCCACGAAGTGCTGTTCAGTGTCCATTCCAGTGTGCTTCAGCACTAATGCTTCACAGGAGCTATTCACCTATCTCAAACCTACCCTCTTTTCTTGATCCTCCAATCATAGCGGTTGCTTCATAAATGTCATAAATGTTGTGAATCGCTCATTATCCACATTTCCCCTGTTATCTAGAATGGTAAATAATACGATATCATCCGAAACCTAGAAATCTCTCCTCTGATTTAAAAGGATGTGATGTAGATGTGAGCGAGGCCCGGCTATATACCACGGTGTTTGATGACCCACCAATGGCAGGTCCACAGGAGTTTAAAGAGTATAATCAGAGGTAATAATAACCTGAATAATATTCCACAGTCGATGTGTTCAAATGGTGGATATGTCATTTCTGACTGACTCTTTAGATCGATGTGAATCTAAATCCATTTCAGCCCCAGCCTGCGCCAGTCCACTCGATTCCATGTCTCCAGCTGTGTGTCCAGCTGTGCTGTTGTCAGGACCACTCAAAGATATTTCAGGGGGCAAGGGCAGGGACATACGCCAAAAAAAACATAGGATTAATATTATGGTATTCTGGTCAATTCATAGTAAACAACATTGTACAGAAAAAAAAGTTACACGAATGAACATAAAGAGGACTGTTGTGAAGGGCCAGATTAAACCGAATATATATATTTATTTATATATATATATTTAATTGTATTTGTATATTCTCTAATATTCCCTGATATCCCTTGTATATTCCTTGTACAATATGCATTGAATATCCATTCTAGCCTACTGAACATCCCATAATAGTCTCCATTCTACTATTGGTCGAGACCTTGGTGCCAGGCTGCCATACCCCTCAGACCCAGTTCAAACGTACCGCTCGACATGTACGAACAAGTCCTAGTTCCGCGTAGGAATTTGGCTACCGCACCACTAATGGGACTATTTGTTCATAGTGCGTATATATACTGCGCTACTAAAGTAGGACTTACTTTTCAGTCCAGTTTCTTACCCTCCAATAGAGTCACAGACGTAAAGCCTCCCCGCGACGCCACGTGTGGGAGTAAGGCCAAGTTCGCCTACCATCGGTATTGAGACATCGTGTATATTAATATTTGAATAGTCATATTTGGCACTATATCGTCGAGTTGGACGTAGTCTATTAAGCTAATAATAGTCTGTTAATATATAGTGCTTCGTGCGGTGAGAATACTACCGTAGTCAGTACCCCATCGTTTCGGGCAGAGAACTGGCTGCTTACCCAGGGTGGTTGACCCTATGTGAAGCTGCACCCGAGGAGCCCCAGAGCCGACGAGCGAGTGGACCTGTATACCGGATTATTCTACCGACGACAGCCCGCCTTCCCAGGCACGGATTATGCTTTGGATACTTTGATTATTCCATGGATAAAGACCCCCGACACTGCCGTGTGTTGGAACCCCCCCCCCTGGAGAGGACGCAAGGTGAGGAGACGCTCTGCAAGACGAGGTCGCTTCACGTCTCTCCCCCGTGGACCGGAGAGAGCCGGCCCACAAAGAGTCCACCTGCTTTCATCTGTGGTCCAAGGATCGCCGGCGCATTGAACGGCACTACAGTGGGTTCACCTGGGATACCCTTGGCCGGACGAGGCAGCCGGATTCTACCCCCCCCCCCCCCTCCTACTCCTGTCGGCTTACAAGCGACCGGATTAACCCCCTCTAGTGTATCTAGTATAATCATTAAAGTATCATTGCTGTTATTCCTTAACTATTCCAGGTCGTATATTTACCACCTGCGCCTTCAGAGATTGGACATTCTCTATTGATATACCGACGAATACTCTTTGCCATAAAAGTGCATACTATTTCAATTCATAAATGTAATTAAGTGCTTACTCTACACACCATCGCTGTGTAGAAATAAAGACCTGTTTCTAATTCGTACATTTGTGTTGGATCCGTTTCATCTACGTGAGAGTGTTCATGATAATATATTTATGCCGTGTACTGGGTGGCCGAATATTAAGTACAAAGGTAGTGGTAGTAAGTATCATATCTAGTAATACAGTCAGGGAATTGTACCCCTCAGTTACAAGGACGCTTTGTGATGTAGGGCAAATATGCAGCTCCCTTTGGAACCTCTCTGTGGCTGCGGTTGCTTGGTTGTTGTTGTTGTTGTTGTTACTTTTGCTGTTGTTATTGTTGGTGCTGGTGGTGGTGGTCTGGTTGATTGACGTGTGGCTGCTGTTGTTGTTGTGCTTCTCGTTGCAGAGCGTCTGGTTTGATCTGCACCAGAGGCTAACAGACACAGATGGTACCGCCAGCGCAGTAAGTACTCGGGCAACAACCACATGTGATCACGCATGCACAGAAAGAACAACCACATTAACCCTTTCACTACCACACCACCAAAATGGTTAACCCTTTCACTGTGACAATACAGAAGGTTGATAACCCTTTCACTGCCACACAACAAAGGGTCGACCCGTTTCACTGCCACACAACAAAGGGTCGACCCCTTTCACTACCACACTACAAGGTTAACCTTCTGTAGTGTGGTAGTGAAAAGGTTACAAAGTATCCTACAAACAAGCTGACCTCTGACCTCCACGATCCACAACGTGTTCCAAGGTTGAATCAAAGGTAGAGGGAGTAAACAGCTGACGGTGTGACATTTGACCAGTGTCCTATAAGATAAGATAACATATTCCTGTATTGATGCCCTTGGGGGAAATTCAGGCATCATAGCGGGAGGGGGGAGGGGAGGGGAGGTACAGCTAGTAAAAAAGCAGTGTAAACAATATAACAAATCAATATAATTAACTCTGGGCATATGCATATGGGCATATCTTGTCCCAGTGCTGCACCCATGGTCACCCAACCTCTGCATGGTTGTGCATGAAACAAGTGTTTTTCCATGATCTTAGAATAGAATAGAATAGAAATACTTTTATTATCCCGAGGGAAATTTGACACTGCAAATCGCTCAACGTTTAAACATTTAGACATCTCAAATCAAATCAAATCAAATCAAATCAAATTGCCTAAGATAAGAGTAGAATCAAATAGAATACAAATGGAATAAAATATACAGTAAATAAATATAGTAAAAAATATACTGAGGTCTACAGTAGGTGTAATAATCTAAATAATAATCTAAACCTGAATTGTTCATAATTGATATGTAATGAATCATAATAATTCAATTAAAGTATACCTTATAATTTAGCATGCACATGAAAAGCTTAAGAGAGTCAAATGCTATTTTATAGCACCTATAGTACACAGACCAGACCCAACCGCTGTCTCAGAGACATACTATGCAGAGGGTGATCCAGAGAGTGGCTTCCCCCATGTTCCCCCAGAAGCAATTAAATGATGCCCCCCCATGTTCACTATAGATTTCCAAGAGAATGTGATGGGAAACTATTTAAGAGCTCACCCCCCTACCTCGTTAAATGTCATTAAATCACCCAGGCAGTGGTGATATAACTCTGTGATCGTTTTTTTATTACGCCTGCATATTTAAAAAGACCCCCCCCCCCCCCCCCCCCCCGCCCCCTTTTGAGAGCATTCAGGTGTCCCAACGGTATTTATACATGTGCATGTTCACGCCGCTTTCAAAGTATGCACCTCCATGGAACGTGGGAACCACCACTCTAATAATAATAATAATAATAATAAACACTCGTTTACACCTGAAGGCAACAGGCAGTGTTATGCGTCTATATATATATACACAAGCACTCAGAAATATAAATTAAACAGAACTGAAGGCTCAACAGGAATTCAGGCTTCTACACTATGTCATATTAATCTGTATGTAAATGTAAATATTAATCTAATAGTGCTTACAGCTGTGTGAAATTACAATACATTACATTACATTTACATTTTGTCATTTAGCTGATGCTTTTATCCAAAGCGACTTACAAGTTTTGTACGACAAGTCAGCAGGAACGGTACAACTCTATCGGCTGAGTAACAATGTTCATCATAATGTTGAGTGCTGGGGCGTCACAGTGGCACACCACGTAGCTGCGCTGCGCTCACAGCGTGATCGCAATCGTCCCTGGGTTCGAATCCGGCCCACGACTTGTGTTGCATGTCCTCCCCCATCTCTTCTCCCGATTTCCTCTGACTGTCTTATCTGCAATAAAGCTGAAAAATTCAGCTAAAAATATATATAAAAATTTGTCAGTTTATCGCGTTAATTAGATTAATTAATTACACAGCAAATTATCACGTTATGAAAATTAACTAAAAATGTATAATTTTTTTTTTTTTTTATAGTTTTTTTTATCTCATTCATTCCATAATAATGTAGAATACACATTTACAGACTTTTTTAATATGGTCCATTTGCATGTTCTTGGTATCTGATTCTAGGGACATCTATGGATCTCAGGGAATGTATTCCCAGTGTCAGAAATACTGTCTGTTACTAGGCTTGAGTAAATTGTAATGAACCAAATGAGAATAGCAATAATTTTAATTTTTTTTTTTATCTTTGACTGTAAATAAAACCATGCTCAAATTGACCAGACCTGAAAAATCTAAGCAAATTAATAGATGGAAGATGATTAAACAGAAGGTTTTGTAGATACAGTACTGAATTCTGCCATCCGGACACATGCAATTTGAAATATGATTATAGAATATAGAATATCAGGCATAAAATGGTTATGTGATTAAAATGCGATTAATTAGATTAATTAATTACAAATCCTGTAATTAATTAGATAAAAAAAATTATCGCCTGACAGCACTAATAAAAATGTTATAAAAAAGTGTTGAGTGCTATGGTTAGTATATTAGGACACGTGCAATAATGTAGTTCAGTTCTTGTACTTTCACCTACAAAGCTATTAGGTAAAACACATGTGAGGCTGTGGTAGAAAACAGAAGATCTAATATTTTCATGGAACCGCAATTGACCCATCTCAAATCCTCACCCTCTTTTCTTGATCCTCCGATCACAACTGTTGCTTCCCTCTGTCCAAAACATCTGTTGGTGAGACATCTGTTGGTGAGAAGCCATCGATTTTTTTTTTGCACTGAATTGACTTGCTTTCCACCTTGAAAATGTAGAGACTGACTACTGAGTTAGTCTTTTATTCATTACAAATAACAGGCCGTTGCTGCTGGTGACGCATCACTACCGGTGTGCCGGATCATTTCCCCAGGAAATCGGGGCAGCATTTTTTCTTTTTTGCATTCTATACCGGCTGTGACCACGTTCTATACCGGCTGTGACCTCGTTCTATACCGGCTGTGACCACGTTCTATACCGGCTGTGACCACGTTCTATACCGGCTGTGACCTCGTTCTATACCGGCTGTGACCACGTTCTATACCGGCTGTGACCACGTTCTATACCGGCTGTGACCTCGTTCTATACCGGCTGTGATCACGTTCTATACCGGCTGTGACCACGTTCTATACCGGCTGTGACCACGTTCTATACCGGCTGTGATCACGTTCTATACCGGCTGTGACCACGTTCTATACCGGCTGTGACCTCGTTCTATACCGGCTGTGACCACGTTCTATACCGGCTATGACCACGTTCTATACCGGCGGCTGTGACCACGTTCTATACCGGCTGTGACCTCGTTCTATACCGGCGGCTGTGACCACGTTCTATACCGGCGGCTGTGACCACGTTCTATACCGGCTGTGACCACGTTCTATACCGGCTGTGACCACGTTCTATACCGGCTGTGACCACGTTCTATACCGGCTGTGACCACGTTCTATACCGGCTGTGACCACGTTCTATACCGGCTGTGACCACGTTCTATACCGGCTGTGACCACGTTCTATACCGGCGGCTGTGATCACGTTCTATACCGGCTGTGACCACGTTCTATACCGGCTGTGACCTCGTTCTATACCGGCTGTGACCACGTTCTATACCGGCTGTGACCACGTTCTATACCGGCTGTGACCTCGTTCTATACCGGCTGTGACCTCATTCTATACCGGCTGTGACCACGTTCTATACCGGCTGTGACCACGTTCTATACCGGCTGTGACCACGTTCTATACCGGCTGTGACCACGTTCTATACCGGCTGTGACCTCGTTCTATACCGGCTGTGACCACGTTCTATACCGGCTGTGACCACGTTCTATACCGGCTGTGACCTCGTTCTATACCGGCTGTGACCACAGCAGAGTGCAGCAATGGAAGCTGTGGTTCCTGGGCATAAATGCACATAGTTTCAAGTTTCTTTAATAGTTGTCATACAGAAGTACAGAATACTTTTATACAAAATGCTTCTTACTGTTGCGCTCCAGAGACTGTGCAAGACAAGATAAGTATGAAATAAAATAACATAGTAAAATTAGAAGTAAAAAAAAATGAGGTCACAGTGTTCAGTTTAGACATATGTACAATGTTCGATGCAGAATAGACGTAGTTACCATACAGTATACAATACTGTGCAGTGTACTAATATACAATACTATATAGTGCAAGGCAGAAATGGAGAAATGGAGAAATGGGACGAGGTGCAATTTAGGTACAATTCACAGTAGGTGTACGAGTTGTAGTGCAAATCCTTTATCAATAAATATAAAGTGTAAGTGTGTTTGTGTGATCTAAAGTGTGGAGAGTGGGTGCTGCAGTGTGTTGTTTGTTTAAAGTGAGTGTGTGCGTGTGGGTGTGTGTGCTGTGTGCATTTGATGGTTGTTGCATAGTGATTATTGTTCGTTTAGCAGCCTGATGGCCTGGGGATAGAAGCTTCTTCTGAGTCTTTCTGTGCTCGCCTTAAGACTCCGGTATCGCTTGCCTGACCGCAGCAGTTCAAAGAGGCAGTTGTTCGGGTGACTGGAGTCTTTAATGATTCTCTTAGCCTTGCCCTTGCACCGCTTGTTGTAAATGTTCTGGAGGGTGGGAAGCCCCCCTCCAATTGTGCGTTCGGCTGAACGTGTCACTCTTTGTAGTCTGCTACGGTCTTGTGCAGTGCTATTCCCAAACCAGGAGGTGATGTTGCCGGTCAGGATGCTCTCTATTGTACATGAGTAGAAGTTCTTAAGGATCTTCTGACTGACTTGGAACTTCCTTAGGCGCCTGAGGAAGTAGAGGCGTTGTCGTGCCTTCTTCACAACACTGTCAATGTGTGTGGTCCATGTCAAGTCCTCGGATATGTGGGCTCCGAGGTACTTGAAACTGTTCACTCTCTCAACCGGTGCCCCGTCGATGCTGAGGGGGCTGTAGTCCTCTCTGCTGGTGTATTATATATAGTATTATAGTGTATAGTATTATATCTAATGATTATATTACATATTCCCTATTATAGTGTATAGTATTATATCTAATGATTATTACATATTCCCTGCTGGTGTTTTGTATTCTTTTTTTTTGTATTATCTTTTCCCCCCTTCTTTTTCCGTTTTTCTCCCCTCCCAATGTTAGTCGTTATGCCAATTCCCAATCCCCTTCCTGGTCGTTGCGCACTCTGCCCCCTACCGTCGGTCCGGGAGGGCGGAGACTATCACATGCTTCCTCCGACACATGTGTAGCCAGCCCACCGCTTGTTTTCACCTGGCAGCGCGGACTCTCACTGGGAGACTAACACTGCCAATTGTGTTAGTATGGATGGTCGGCCAACCCGGAAGCACCACAGCCGGATTCGATCCCACTGTCTCTGTGGTGGTAGACAGACGCTTAGTCCGCTGCGCTACCCAGCCGCCCGGTGTTTTGTATTCTATCTAATAATTATATTACATATTGTCTGCTGGTGTATTGCATTCTATCTAATAATTATTATATTAGTGGTTTCAATCAGGACGCTTGAAGAGAAACGTTGTTTAGTCCAAAATGTATGTACATATAGACCTATTTCTTAATAGTGAATTAATTAATAATGTAGCATGCAGAAGTCAACTGAGAAGTAAATTTGTTGCCATTTCAAATGAATCTTGCCTACTTTACATAGCAGTCAAATAATGTATTTCCAAGCCTCACTCCCGCTCAGAGCCTGGGATAACACCAAAAGAGAGGAGCAGCAGAGTAGTAGAGTCTCACATGCATTATAAAAACGGATCAGAAATGCTGCCAGTGTGGATTCCTGTTTATAATGAGTCTCCACAGGCTACTTAGCATTCTCCCAGATATTCTCTTAGATATTCATGGCTGGGGGGCAGGTTGAAGGGCACCTGTGCTGTGGCGTCTTTGAATCCCATTGTAGTTTGTGTACATTCAGCCCTAGACGAGCTACAGGAGGAGCCTGGAAGGAGTCGGTGTCTAGCCCATAGCAGCTTGGTCCTCCGGATGAGCCAGTGGTTTCACTTTCCTTTTGTAAAGATGTTTGACAAGGTTACATCACAGGGGGGAAGGGCTATCAAAATGTTCAGTTACCTGGGCGTGGATATCACATTATTGTACTTATCAAAGTCAAAGGTCAAAGTCAACTTTATTGTCATTTCCCATAATGTGCAAGACATACAGAAAAAGGAAATTACGTTCCCCCCTTCCCACGGTGTATATAAAAAGATCTCGACGATATAAACATAATGTAACGTATAGGACACAATATACAGGACTATATACAATATAAACAGTAGCAAAGATTTGGTGAATGAGTGAAATAAATAAAAGAGGTAAAAGAGAACTTATTCTAAATATTCTAGCAGCAGTAGTACATAATAATATAAAATAAAGTGGCAGTGAGTTAGTAAAGTGGCAGTGTGTGTCTGTGGGGTGGTGTGTGTGTGTGTGTGTGTGTGTGTGTGTGTGTGTGTGTGTGTGTGTGTGTGTAGGTGTGTGTGTGTGTGTGTGTGTGTGTGTGTGTGTGTCAGTGTGGGGGGGGGGGGGTCCTAGTCCAGAGTCTGCGGGTCAGAGTAAGAGAGACTTATAATATGAATGTAGATAAGTAACATCCCATGATAATAATATGACCATATAGAATGATAATGCAGTATTGATTGAAAATACTGTATAGTTCATAGCATAACCCATGTAGCAGCCAGGGGGGGCAGGAATACACCGTTTGAATCTGGCCTGAAATGGACCTCAATGGCCCTGTTTTCTTGACCCCTGACTGGCTGCATTCCTCGGACTGACTTATTGGATGATCTGGACCCATTAAAATCTGCTGAAAGCCAATCAGCGCAATTAGTATGCTGCGCATCCCCTTCTAGCCTCCAGCATTGAGACCCAGCAGATGGGTGTAATTGATTCAGTGCACATGAGCAGAGGCATATGGTGCCATGGTGGACCGTTTAGCCACGGTGACATTATCTTTACTTAATGTTTACTTAGTACATTGACTTCTCAAGACAATGTTATTGATTGATGGTTCAGTTATGCAGCTTTTCTCCCTACCCCCTTTAGCATATATATTGAAATTCTTTATTCGGAATAACCCCTTGAGATGTAGCATCTCGTTTTCTAGGGGCTCCTAACACAATACAATGTATGTACATTTTCAGAAGAAAAAAAACACACAAAAAACATTGGAACAGAGTCTACAACAACAAAATCAACTGAGAAATGACATTACAAAATAAGTAAACCAACATACGAGATCACAAAATAAACAGGAATGGATCGTTATTTCGTAAGAAATAAGTAATGAAAGTCATGATAGTATGCAGTATATAAATGATCAACTGAAAATGATAAACTAAAAACATGTACATGTACTTTGAAAGTAAGAAGACAGCGCATTTTTTTTATAAAAAAAAAGATGAGATGGAACGAGTATTTGCAGGTAAGTTATTCCAATCAGAAGGGGCTTTGAACAAAAAGGCTTTCTTGGCTGTTGCTTTTGAGTGTTGAAAGTGTAGGTATGGAAAAATAGAGTTGGCTAGAATGCCTTAAATAATAATTGGAAGAATATGGAGTCAAGTATTGTTTTAGATATTGCGGATAATTAAGATGAATACATTTAAAAATAAATTGTAACCAGTGGCGCTGTCTTCTTACAGTGGGAGAGGGCAAATTCAGTGTTTCATACATTAGACAGTGATGAGTTGTAAAAGGGCATCCAAGAGCAAATCTGCATAATTTGTTGTAAGCTGTATTGAGAGGAATGAGATTTGTTTTGGATGCAACCTGGTAGACAATATCTGCATAATCCATCAATGGCAAAATAAATAAAGCTTCTTTCTAACAGAAAAAGTTAAGCAGTTTCTGGAGCGGTAGAGAATACCCACACTAAGATACATTTTTCTTACTATATGATCAATGCGACACTTAAATGATAGTTCAGAGTCAAGCCAAACACCCAAGTATTTTGTGTGTTCGACTCTTTGCAGAGGTGTACCATCTCTAAACTATGAATAGCACATAGACGAGATTTGGCTTTAGATTTGATGCACTGGCGAGTACCAAAGATCATTGTATATGATTTGCTTTTGTTAAGTAGTAGTTTGTTAGCAGCTAGCCAATGTTGCAAGGAATTAAAATCAGATTGCAGAGCTAATTCAATGTGTGATAGGGTGGATTTGGAGGTGTAAATTACTGTGTCATCAGCATAGAGCTGAGTACAACATTCAGAAATAATTGAAGGGAGGTCGTTTATAAAAATAGAAAAAAGAAGTGGACCAAGAGTTGAGCCCTGCGGCACACCTCTTTGTTGAACTAATAAATCAGATTTTCTACCTTGAATTGCTACACATTGCTTTCGATTATGAAGATAGGAATTAAACCATAATAAAGAATTCCTTGACAAACCAACAGAATATAATTTATCTATCTAAGGAGGTAGTGGTCAACGAGATCGAAGGCCATCAGCATGTTCACCTGATTCCAACCAAATTAGCTGTGTGGAATATGGGCACTAACATATTTAGTCATATGGCCACCAGATCCAAAGAAATTTCGGAAAAAAAGGCATGGTAAACAGGAAATTATTCGTACTGTCCAATTTCCACCAAACTTTACAATAATGCTTTGTCATCTGGCCTCGTGGTGCGATTCTCATACAACTAAAACATGAACTACTCCTCTCTGCTCTGATTAGGGTCATGGTAAACATGCAGCCACTGACAGCAAATCTAGTCTATCCAGCATGCCCTAATCCAGCATGCCCTAATCCAGCATGCCCTAATCCAGGATACCCTTATCCAGGACACCCTTATCCACTATGCCCTAATCCAGCATGCCCTTATCCAGCATGCCCTAATCCAGCATGCCCTTATCCAGCATGCCCTAATCCAGCATGCCCTAATCCAGGATACCCTTATCCAGGACACCCTTATCCACTATGCCCTAATCCAGCATGCCCTTATCCAGCATGCCCTAATCCAGCATGCCCTTATCCAGCATGCCCTAATCCAGGATACCCTTATCCAGCATGCCCTAATCCAGCATGCCCTTATCCAGCATGCCCTAATCCAGCATGCCCTAATCCAGGACACCCTTATCCAGGACACCCTTATCCAGGACACCCTTATCCAGCATGCCCTAATCCAGCATGCCCTTATCCAGCATGCCCTAATCCAGGACACCCTTATCCAGCACACCCTAATCCAGCATGCCCTAATCCAGGATACCCTTATCCAGGACACCCTTATCCACTATGCCCTAATCCAGCATGCCCTAATCCAGCATGCCCTAATCCAGCATGCCCTAATCCAGCATGCCCTTATCCAGGATGCCCTAATCCAGGACACCCTTATCCAGCACACCCTAATCCAGCATGCCCTAATCCAGCACACCCTAATCCAGGACACCCTTATCCAGCATGCCCTAATCCAGCATTCCCTAATCCAGGACACCCTTATCCAGCATGCCCTAATTACACCCTTATCCAGCATGCCCTAATCCAGCATGCCCTAATTACACCCTTATCCAGCATGCCCTAATTACACCCTAATCCAGCATGCCCTAATCCAGCATGCCCTTATCCAGCATGCCCTAATCCAGCATGCCCTTATCCAGCATGCCCTTATCCAGCATGCCCTAATCCAGCATGCCCTAATCCAGCATGTCCTAATCCAGCACACCCTTATCCAGCATGCCCTTATCCAGCATGCCCTAATCCAGCACACCCTTATCCAGCATGCCCTTATCCAGCATGCCCTTATCCAGCATGCCCTAATCCAGCATGCCCTAATCCAGCATGCCCTAATCCAGCATGCCCTTATCCAGCATGCCCTTATCCAGCATGCCCTAATCCAGCATGCCCTAATCCAGCATGCCCTAATTACACCCTTATCCAGCATGCCCTAATTACACCCTAATCCAGCATGCCCTAATCCAGCATGCCCTTATCCAGCATGCCCTTATCCAGCATGCCCTTATCCAGCATGCCCTTATCCAGCATGCCCTAATCCAGCATGCCCTAATCCAGCATGCCCTTATCCAGCATGCCCTAATCCAGCATGCCCTTATCCAGCATGCCCTAATCCAGCATGCCCTTATCCAGCATGCCCTAATCCAGCACGCCCTTATCCAGCATGCCCTAATCCAGGACACCCTAATCCAGCATGCCCTAATCCAGCATGCCCTAATCCAGCATGCCCTAATCCAGCACGCCCTAATCCAGGATACCCTAATCCAGCATGCCCTTATCCAGGATACCCTAATCCAGCATGCCCTAATCCAGCATGCCCTAATCCAGCATGCCCTAATCCAGCACGCCCTAATCCAGGATACCCTAATCCAGGATACCCTTATCCAGCATGCCCTAATCCAGGATACCCTAATCCAGGATACCCTTATCCAGCATTCCCTTATCCAGCATGCCCTTATCCAGCATACCCTAATCCAGCATGCCCTAATCCAGCATGCCCTTATGCAGCATGCCCTTATCCAACATGCCCTAATCCAGCATGCCCTAATCCAGCATGCCCTAATCCAGCATGCCCTTATCCAGCATGCCCTAATCCAGAATGCCCTAATCCAGCACGCCATTATCCAGCATGCCCTAATCCAGCATGCCCTAATCCAGAATGCCCTAATCCAGCACACCATTATCCAGCATGCCCTAATCCAGCATGCCCTAATCCAGCATGCCCTAATCCAGAATGCCCTAATCCAGCACACCATTATCCAGCATGCCCTAATCCAGCATGCCCTAATCCAGCATGCCCTAATCCAGCATGCCCTAATCCAGCACGCCCTAATCCAGCATGCCCTTATCCAGGATACCCTTATCCAGTGTGCCCTTATCCAGGACACCCTTATCCAGCATGCCCTAATCCATTATTTAGCTATTGCCCCTTTTCCGTGATATAAGAGTATTATATTCTAAAAGTATTATACAAAACTTGTGTGTCTCAATGTCAGTATCCATGTCTTCTCTGAGAAGTTTCTGAAATCACATCACAAACGTGCCACCGCTGGCAACCTGGGTGGGAACTTGGAATCAACACAGATGTCCATTTACTCCAGATCAGAACATCAATTCTCATTGTCAACAGGTCGGACAGGGAAATCTAATATAAAAGAAAATCCACATCCTGCATTGATTGAAAGCGCACTGAGGCCAAACCCTGTGGGTAACAACTGGTCATCTGTAAACACAGCTTCATAGCAATGAAAACCGAGGCATGCTCTGAAGTCCAACACATTGTTCTGTATAGAGACGTTCCACCCACATCTCTATAGCTCTATAGCAGGGGTGGGCAACTTTGTATATGGTGAGGGCCACAAAATGTCCACAATCAATCTGGGGGGCCGCATTGTTTATCGGCAGTCCCGCCAGTAGTACCCCATCACTCAAATAGCCCTAATAGTCACAAGGTATATAAACAATTATAATTTGTTGTAACTTTGTTTTTATTCCATTTCAAATGCATTTAGTAATTGCAAATTTCAACACCCCGATGCAGCAATAATTGTATTAGGCGACTTCAACCACACCAACCTGTCCTCTGAGCTACCGAGCTATCACCAACAGGTAACCTGCCCCAGCAGAGGGAATAACACACTGGACCACTGCTATACAACAATCAAGCAGGCTTACCGTGCTTTTCCAAGAGCTCCCCTGGGCAAGTCCGACCATGCAATGCTGCTGCTCATTCCAACATATAAACAAAAACTTAAATCCATTAAACCAACGGAAAAATCTGTCAGGTCCTGGTCAGCAGAGGCCACCGAAAAGTTGCGCGCTTGTCTCGCATGCACTGACTGGGACGAGTTCCGCGCAGCCGGCGATCTGCATGACTACACCGACACAGTGACGTCATACATCCACTTCTGTGAACAACTATGCATCCCATCAAAAACTGTCAAGTTCTACAACAACAATAAACCCTGGTTCACCAAAGAAATTCAACAACTAAGAAAAGAGAAAAACACTGCCTACATAACAGGAATAAAAGAACACTATGTGACTGCAAAATACAAATTAAGGGCTGCAATAAGAAAAGCAAAATCCAACTACACCGCCAAACTAGAACAACAAATCACAACCAACGATACAAGAACCATCTGGAAAAAACTCCAGGACATTACCAACTACAAAAAGAAACCCCCCCCCATACCTGACAGTGATGACCAGCTCCCGGACAAACTCAACATCTTCTACACTAGATTTGAACAGACACCCCCCCCACCCCCCTCGCCCCCCTCCCCCCTGCCACCTCCCCCCTTCCTCATCCAGGAGGAAGAGGTGAGGACCACCTTCAAGAGGATAAAGAAAAATAAAGCAGCAGGCCCAGATAACATCAGTTCATCTGTCCTATATCACTGTGCTGCAGAACTGGCCCCCATCTTCACCAACATTTTTAACACCTCCCTCCGTAATTGTTCAGTCCCCCAATGTCTCAAACAGTCCACCATCATCCCTGTCCCAAAATCCAATAATATCTCCTGCCTTAACGATTACAGACCAATTGCCCTCACATCCGTAGTAATGAAATCATTTGAACGCATCATTCTCACCCACCTCAAAACCAGCACCACCCCCCTCATGGACCCACATCAATTTGCCTACAGAACCAACAGGTCTGTGGATGACACAGTCAACACAGCCACTCACCACCTGCTGCAACACCTGGAAACCCGCAACTCATACGCCCGCATTCTGGTTATGGACTTCAGTTCCGCATTCAACACAATTATCCCAGCCAAACTCACCAATAAACTTCTGGACATGAACATCAACCCCTGCATCTGCCACTGGATCCACAGCTTCCTCTCCAACAGACAGCAGAAGGTCAAAATAAATAACATCACATCCCACCCTTTATATCTCAGCACAGGAGCCCCCCAAGGCTGCGTCCTTTCACCCTGGCTTTTCTCCCTATACACCAACCTGCTCATATCCCTCCACAACTCCGTAAAAATATATAAATATGCAGACGACACAACCCTTATAGGCCTCATCACAGACAATAACGAAACAGAATACCGTACACAAATCAACCACACACTCACCTGGTGCACAGACAATAACCTCCTTCTCAACTCATCAAAAACCCAAGAACTCATCATAGATTTCAGACGCCAGCCAAACCCCAAAACCCCCATATCCATCTCCGGCAAACCCATAATCACCACAGATTCCTTCAAATTTCTCGGCACTCACATAAGCAATAATCTCAAATGGAAAACCAACACAGACCACATACACAAAAAAGCAAATCAAAGACTCTTCTTCCTCCGCCAGCTTAAGAAATACAGAGTCAATAAACATCTCTTGCTCCGTTTCTACCAGGCCATTATACAAAGCATCCTCACCTTCTCCATAACCGTTTGGTACAGCAATCTGGACACTCACTCAAAAAACAAACTACAAAGAATCATCAATAAATCCTCAAAAATAATCTGCACCCCCCTCCCTTCCCTCGAATCACTCCACCGCCAAATTACAATCAGGAGAGCCAGGAAAATCATCTCCGACCCCACTCACCCAGCACACCACATCTTCCAGCTGCTGCCCTCCGGGAGGCGCTACAGATCCCTGACCACCAAAACAACCCGGTTCAAAAACAGCTTCTTCCCCACTGCCATACGGACACTGAACTCCCTGTAGCACCCCCCCCCCCCCCCTGCAGTACCCCCCGCAACCCCCCTTACCTCTGCTGACATGGACATGGACAAACTCACAAACTCTGAACCTGTATCTATGTAATTGTGTTTTCTTTTATGTACGCTGTAAGTGATGTTATATGTTCTATGTTTTTGTGGTTTTATGTTTTTATGTTGGAACTGCTATGAAACCTGCACTGAAACTAAATTCCACCAGCCTGGCTGTGTGGTCATTAAATAAATTGAATTGAATTATGAATTTATAAACAGCTGAATTTAAAAGTATTGCTGTGTAACCCCAAATAATATATACAAAAATGATCAATTATAATTAAGGCTTCTAATAAAATAAATGTATGAACTTAAAGCCCACTGCTCAACAAACACAAAGCAGCATTCCTGCTGCATTTCACTACAACAGTAAATCAAAAGTGCAATAATAAATGATTGTTAAATGTATAAACTTTTATCCTGCTACTAAACAAAACATTATAACACTGAAATGCATGTTATGGATATGAAGCACTCAGGAATGTTTTGTTTAGTAGCAGGATAAAAGTGTATACATTTAACAAAATCATTTATTATTGCACTTTTGATTTACTGTTGTAGTGAAATGCAGCAGGAATGCTGCTTTGTGTTTGTGTTATTAGTGTTATCTGAACACTATAGTAAACAAGTAAAGTGCAAGTAAAGTAAAGTGCAATACTACATGCCTCCCATTGACCCTTTATCAAACTGGCATGACATTCACCCTTGCCCCACAGTGGGTCAATAATGGTTATAATAATAATAATAATAATAATAATAATAATAATAATAATAATAATAATAATAATAATAATAATAATAATAATAATAATAATAATAATAATGGTCCCCTCTCTACACCTCTCCATCATCTCCCCCCCTCTCTACACCTCTTCATCATCTCTTCCCCCCTCTCTACACCTCTTCATCATCTCCTTCCCCCCCCCCCTCTCTACACCTCTTCATCATCTCCTTCCCCCCCCCCTCTACACCTCTTCATCATCTCCTCCCCCCCTGTCTTTAATGAGACACTTGTGGTCTCTCTTGTTGGCGCACAATAGCAGGAATGTCAACTTCAATGTTTGTGCATGCAATCTGCATCAGATGAAATAATGTTTCATCCGACAGCCTGTTTCTCTCCTTTGACTTGATGTGCTTCATGTTTGAGAAATTGCTCTCACATATGTATGTGCTCCCAAACATACTGGCCATAGAGAGGGAAGTCCCTGAGGAGTGTGAAGCGGGGCTCAGGTAGCAGTTTCCAAAACGAAATTCCCCTCTCATTTCTCTTTGCTTGAAAAAAAGGATCCGACTGTAGCTCGCACAGTTCAAGCTGCAACGGTGGGGGCTGCTCTGACACCGTAGCGGTGAGAGGGCCGGCAAACAGCGCTATCCGTGACTGCATGCCGTTGTAATCTTCAAACCGATCATTGAATTGCATTTGCAGTGTTTCAATGTCGTTCCTGTACTTTCCGACGGCTCAGCCATCGGATTTCTGTGTGTAGCTGCAAGTCGCCATAATCAGTGTCCATCTCTTCCAAAAAGGAGACAAACTTTCTATGGTTTAGTGACCTGTTGCCTCCACGAATTAGATTGGTAACCTTGGTAACCAAATC
>NW_028173660.1:7500-19829 GCF_963971535.1 Notolepis coatsorum | reverse complement strand
CCCGTTAATCATCAGTGGTGTGTGCGTCTGATTGATTGATTGATTGATTGAAAACTTTATTAACAGATTGCAGAATGGGTACAATACAGTACAGCTCAATACACACAATTGTTAAGGGGATGCAGACCAGAGAAAGACTTTCGTCTTGTTTACATCAGGGTCCCCCATTTTCAATTCATCAGGACATATATGACATACATGACATACAGATAGTCAGTACTGCTACATCTATACATTTATGACATACCAGATTTGCAAATACAGTACTGTTTGTGATACAGAAGGAGTCAGGAAAAGGGAGTATATACATTTGACGTAGAAACTGTACATTGGAGGAGGTTGGGTGGGGGGGGGTTGGGTACACTGGGATATTGACAACCATACTGGGTAATCTACATTGGAGGTGGTTGGGGGGGGGGGGGGGGGGGGGGGGGGGGGGGGCACACTGTATAAACAAGCAAACCTGTACATTGAGGGGGGGGGGGGGGGGAGACACTGTACAAACAAACAAAATTGTACATTGGACTATTGACAAAACCATACTAGGTAAATGACTGTACATTGGAGGGGGTTGGGTTAGGATATTTACAGGGGCCAGTGTTGAATTGCAGTCTCCCGTAGGTGTCCCTTGAGAGAGGTTTTGAAAGTGGGTAGTGATCCACATTCCTTTACAGCTTTGGGTAGGGCGTTCCACATTGATGTGGCATAATTGCGAAACGTGTTTAGTCAATTATTTGAGCCGAATCTGGGTTTAACATGATTTGTGGAGCTCCCTCTGGTGTTGTGATCGTGGTATTCACTGACCTTTGGGAAGTATTTTGACATGTACATGGGTACCTTGGTTGTGTAGTGTATCTTGTAGACCAGGCCCATTGCAAGTTGCTGTACTCTGTCGTCTACTCTAAGCCATCCTAGGTTGTCAAAGTGGGCAGGGGTGAGGTGGGTTCTAGGAGTAAGGTCAAGCAGTAGTCTGACCAGTTTGTTTTGAGATGTTTGTAATTTTGTTTTTAGCGCCTTTGAGGTGCTTTGGTACCATGAGGTGCAAGCATAGTCGTAGTACCCCTGAATGAGTGCTCCTGCCAGAGTATTCAGGGTATTCTTGTTTACCAGAGAGGAGATCCGGTACAAGAATCGAGTTCGTTGGTTGACTTTTTTTATTACATTGGATGCCATTTTGTCACAGGAGAGATTAGCCTCTAGGATGGAACCCAGGTAGGTAATTTCATCTTTCCTTGTGACAATATTGTCACCCACCTGCTGTCCTCTCCTATAATCCACGATCAGCTCCTTGGTTTTACCAATGTTCAGGAGCAGGCTGTTGTCCTGGCACCAGCGTTCCAGTACCTCAACCTCTCCCGGTAGGCCTTCTCGTCGTTGTCAGAGATCAGCCCCACCACCACCGTGTCGTCTGCGAACTTCACTATGGAGTTGGAGCTGAACTTGGCCACACAATCGTGTGTGTAGAGTGAGTACAGCAGGGGGCTCAGAACACAGCCCTGGGGGGACCCGATGCTCAGGGTGATGGTGTTGGAGGTCTGACCCCCCACCCTGACCGCCTGGGCCTTTCGCTCAGAAAGTCCAGTACCCAGGTGCTCAGGGCGGAGCTCAGACCTAGCTCGATCAGCTTGTCCACCAGTCTGGTGAGGACTATGGTGTTGAACGCTGAGCTGTAGTCAATGAACAACAGTCTCACATAGCCCCCCTTCTGACGGTCAAGGTGCGAGAGGGTGCTGTGCAGTACCTGGGAGACCGCGTCGTCGGTGGACCTGTTTGTCCTGTATGCAAATTGCATAGGGTCCATATCACTGGGGAGGGAGGCACAAATGTGGTCCTTGACCAGCCTCTCGAAACATTTCATGACCACAGAGGTGAGTGCCACCGGTCTGTAGTCATTTGGACATGTTGGGGAGGGTTTCTTCGGTACAGGGATGATGGTAGACATCTTGAAGCAGGCAGGGACCACTGACTCCGCCAGGGATTGATTAAATATTAAAGTTTGCAGGCTGTTAGACCCGGAAATAGGCGCAGAACTTGCCGTCCCACGATTGGTGCACATGTCACATGACCAGAAACGTCAGTGGCCAATCAGATCGCGCAAAAGTACAACTGGCTTAGGGAAAGTATTCACGCGCCCCACCCCCATACATTATAAACTCTGAACTTTGAACTCCATTGCCTATACTCTAGGCTCTGTTACCCATACTGTACAAACTTTGAACATTGTTGCTTATACAAAATGTATACCTGCCTGCCTATACTTTCACTGTCTACACTGCCTTACACTGTAACTACCTACCTTAAACTATAGTCTGCCCATATAACTTTGTACGATAGCATGCACAATAATGCTGTATACACTGGTTATATTTATATTTACTGTTTATATATTTCCATATCTGTCTGAATATACCTGCATTATAATCCCTTTTATACACCTGTATATACCTATATAACTCTATATGATAGCATGTACAATAATGCTGTATATGTGTTTATGTTTACCATATATATTATTACTACATGTGTAACGGATGGTACCACGAAGTGCAGTCACGATGGACTTCCGATATTGTGAAGAGACTGGGGCGAGTAGCGGTGCTATGGGTTAAACTCACTCTCATCCTCAAAAGACACATATACACGTTGCAAAGCAGTGAGTTCACTTCTTGGTGCCAGTCTGTGCTGTTGCCCGCGGTGTGGGAGACCACGTGTTCGAAACTCCCTCAGGCATCGAAGTTTAAGGTGACGATGTCACAACCATTACATATACTTTTTACATACCCGTAGATACTATATCTATAATCTGTACATATCCCTTACCTACTCTCACTATACTGCTGGCTAGTGGCTACCATAGTGTATTTATACCTGTATATCACTGTACATACAAATATTATAACACTGCACATACATCTGATTTGTGTTTATTCACCTGCACGTTGTATATTTCTAATGCACTTTACTGTTACATTTGCACTCTGGTTAGATGCCAAACTTATTTTCGTTGTAGTGTACAGTAGGCTACTTGTGCTGTATAATGGCAATACATTTTAATCTAATCTAATCTAATTAAATAAGTGAACAGGGACATCTGGTGTGCCTGAATTGATATGCTAATGACGTGCGACAAACTAAGAGGTCAAAGAAAGATGATGTGTGTGTAAAAGCTCCATTTCCTACGATTCTATTTTATGATTTGAAAGCCCACACCTTGCTGCTAATATCGATGTAAGTGACATATTAAATGTGTGAACAGCGTAGTGCTACCTGTCACCCCTGTCGGATTGATGGAGCAGACGGTGAAGTGTCAGCGCTCGTGTCAGTGAGAGTGAGAAACGCATGCCTCCACGTGGCTCGGTTACTCGAAACAACACTGCGAAGGGAGTGAGTCTGACACCTCCGTTTCCAGCCGGAAAAATCACCCACGAACAGCTCACCAGAAACGGCGCTTTGTTCGCGCATAATATTTCCATTGGTGTCAGAAACCTGAAGGTGTTTTTTATGTCCTGATATAGATGTGGTCTGTTAAGCTCTTCTGTGTAAAAATAGGGGGTTCTTTGGGACTTTGTCAAGAGCCTTGGAGAGTTGGAGAAGTAAGAACCAACGTTTCTCACAGTGGAAAATGTGTATTTCCTCATTGTAACTCCCAAACTATTGATTTGGGGTGTTTTGAGGATTGTTAACGGAACACGCCAACATTATGGAAAATGCTCTTACCGTATTCTACACTACAGAGTCAGAGAAGAAGATAGACACCAATTTCCTTTCTGCATTCAGTAGAAAGCTACACTGCTGCAAACTAGCCTAGCTTAGCACAAATTCATGGAATTTGTTATGACTGTTAGGTCCTTGAGTATGGCATGTATTACGTAACTAGACTTGCCTAATATATTCTATCATGTTTTCAAATATCCCACTAGCTATATTCTGGTTAAGGGCAAGGTTCTTATAACAAAGGATTTTGTCACCAATGCGGAAGTAAACAGCTACTGGAGAGCTGACTGACGCAGAATGTTTCTTTCACTGAAATAGAATCCTGGTGGGCGCTCAATGTCCCCATTGTTGTCAAGGGAACATCTTCAACACTTAGACCTTTATTTCCCCCTAAAGACCTTGATTAAAGGAACACACCAACATTATGGAAATTAGCTTAACGTCTTCTCCAGAGTCAGACTCAAGTTTAACGGTATAGGTTAACCCTTCTGCCTTGTTAATGATTTTGTGTATTTAGCCTTTGTGTGTGTGTGTGTGTGTGTGTGTGTGTGTGTGTGTGTGTGTGTGTGTGTGTGTGTGTGTGTGTGTGTGTGTGTAATTTAGTCCATTTTGCTTATTTTTCATATATTTACATAATTTGAAATGATTGTTTATGAAAATCTCTAACAGAAAGGTTACCCATTTGACAGGCAAAACCCCCCTAGTGGTTTATTTCATGCCATTGGCTCCCACGTTAAACGCATTTTTTTTTATCTGTAATTAGACATCGAACTATTGATGTGATTGAAAAAAAAAACGATTCTATGAAGGACCGGCAGGGTTAGGGTTAGGGTTAGGGTTAGGGTTAGGGTTACCCTATTTGGAACAAAATATTACAAATTAAGTTTTTTATGACCTTGAACGTGATGCAATCTTTTCATGCACTGATGCGATAACTCTGTCAGTTACCTAACAAGGCAGAAGGGTTCAAATAATGTCACGTCTTACCTGTGCAACTGTATATGTTAAAATATTGTCACGTCTTACCTATGCAACTGTATGTTAAAATAATGTCACGTCTTACCTGTGCAACTGTATAGGTTAAAGTGATGTCACATCTTGCCTGTGCAATGGTATAGGTTGACATGATGATGTCACACAATTTTTACATGTTTTATGTGTCTACAGTATGTTATGTCTATATCATGTGTTGTGATGTCATGTGTCTTTATGCTGCTGCCTGTATGATGCATGTCTGAACACTTCGTTCCCCTATCCCCCTACAAGGACCACAATGTAAATAAGCTCTGAGCTTTTTTGTGTCCCTTGGCAGTATTCCATGACTGCGCTTCTGTCACATGTTGTTTGCATATTGTCAAAAATAAAGTCAAGTCAAGTCTTTACACTCAAGTCCATGAGTCAAGTCCCAAGTCAAGACTGGCAGTGGCAAGTCTCAAGCAAGTCACAAGTGTGAAACTTTGGGATTCGAGTTACAAGTCCTAATGCATTCTTTACAAATGTAATGCCATTTCAAAATGTTAAAGCCAACAGAGTAATAGTTAGTATATTAAATGTAGATTATTCTGCACTGACACACAACTTCCTTCTCTGCTCGTGCAACTTGATTGGCGGCTGACAGATTAGTCCAATGGAAAATGGTAAATGGTGCATTTATATAGCGCTTTTATCCAAAGCACTTTACAATTTTTGTTCCTCACATTCACCCATTCACTCACACACTGACGGCGGAGGCAACCAAGGTGCCAACCTGCTCATCGGGAGCAATTAGGAGTTAAGTGTCTTGCTCAAGGACACTTCGACATGCTGCCCAGGAGGAACAGGAATCTAACCGGGAACCTTCAGATATTCCAGGCGACCGCTCTATCTCCTGAGCCACTGTCGCCCCTAGTGGAACTGTAATCAGTGAAATTAAGTTGAATTGCTTTATACTTTTTTACGGCATAATACAATCAAATAAAACAATTTTGGGCTCTGGGACAGCATCAAGTCTTTCAAGTCATAAGGCTCAAGTCGTGAAGTCATCAGTGTTAAAGTTGCATGTCTTTTATGGTTTTGTCTGTCAAGTCTGAAGTCATGTGACTCGAGTCCTAGTCATGTGACTTGATTCCACACCTATATCTTAATTGTAGTATTGTTTGGGAACTATACACTGACTGGTAAGGTTGTACTGCCATTTTTATAGACAAATACACAACAGCAATCAATCAGGTGTCTCATAATCAGGATATGAGCTCATCCAGGCTATTGTAAACGAGATACAGTGTTTAGGCACCAACTTATAGACAGAACTCTATCACCTGAGGATGTGCACGTGAACACACACCTTTTATGTATTTATGTTTGCTTCTGTGCACCTGTTAATGTAAAGATTGGGATTTAAAGTTGGGATCCAGGTTGAATATAGATTATACTTGATAAGTGATATTGCACTGTGTTACAGAGGTGGTTTATTAGCAAAAATTACCAAAAGGTAAATAAATTATCAAATTAAAACTCTAAAACTCTATAAAGGATCATCTTATCTTATCTTAAAACAAAGAAAAATGCCTAAATATTAAACTGCACAGAACATTTCAAAACATGTTCGTTATTATGCATATATTATTGTTTTGACTCTTCAAGTATAGCCTAACCCCAAAACTCTATTCTTTGAATAACTCATTAAAGGCCAAATCCGTGGTCCAAAAGGGGGGGGGGGGGGCGCGCATGCCCACTTTTTAAATAATAAACCAAATGTATGAATTGTCTCTACACTCTATAGTCAGACAGTGCAGCTCCCCCACTTCCAAAAATAGCACAACAGTACTGTAAATGTAAGTTAGTGGCGCCCAACCACCAAAAGCAATATATGTTTTCATTCGTGCCTCACGCTCTTCATACAGGTACAGGGGCGTAGCTGGGGGGGGGGGGGGTAGCTTAGGATGATTCCAAGGGCCCAGCACTGGGGGGGGGCCCAATTTTTTTTTTTTTTTTTTTTACTAGACATCACTCAGGTGTATTATTGATGCTCTCATTGATACTATGTTTGTTTCTGAAGTGTGTGTGTGTGTGTGTGTGTGTGTGTGTGTGTGTGTGTGTGTGTGTGTGTGTGTGTGTGTGTGTGTGTGTGTGTGTGTGTGTGTGTGTGTGTGTGTGTGTGTGTGTGTGTGTGTGTGAGATATATAGAGAGAGAGGGGGGGCTTTGGTAGACTATTGCATTGGTCCATTCATTGAAGATGAACGCAATGCGACATCCTTTACTAGGCTCACCCACCAACAGTGCAGGTGCTGAACTGCTGATCCGAATGTATAGGTAAAAACCATATTATGCGTTTTCATCAATAAAGAAATGGCCAAAGAAATGTTGCGCGCTCGCATTCACTGGGGGCCTACAAATACATTCTTTCATGGGGCCCAGAATCTGGAGCTACACCCCTGAATTAGTTTCTAACAACTTTTATCATTGTAAAAGTTTTGTAATGTTGGTAATGTTTTAAAAACACAGACTTCTGATTTACAACGAGATACGACCAAAAATCATTTTTTGCCATCTCAAATGCTTGTGTATGGGGTTATGATATGGGTAATAGTGGGGTTTTAATGACCCTTTCATTCATTGAATACTGTCAGTTATATGTTCGTTTTTATTATCCGTGGTGGTGAAATCCTCTTTTGGTTCCAAACGTCTCAGGCATTATTCCATTTTTGGAGAAGTATTTTGACTTTGGTATACAGTCCCCTGACATATTGTTGAGGGTTGGGGCCACATCTCTTTCAGAAACAAGATTAAGAATGGAAAAACATGAGCTGTAGCGTTAATTCTCAATAACGGGTATTTAAAAGTGTGGTGTTGTTGGCAAGGCCAGATTAAGAATTCAGAGGCCTCTGGGCCAGACTCTTGTGGAGGCCCCCACACACACATACACGTGCATGCACGCACAGTGGCGTTTTTATATGTAAAACATTGGTAGGGCAGCCACTAACCAAGGCTACATACCAGGCAAACTACAGTAATCAAAATGACAGTAATCGTTGTTCGCAAATTTCGCACCACATATCAGGCATAGGCTACAGGTAAGCCTGCATTGTTAGTCGTAAAAGCAAATTAATCTGTCCACACTGAATTAAACCCTCTATTTTCCTCAGACTTTCCTTTTTTGGATTTATCCATGGTTAGCTTACTGGGGGGTCGGAAACTCAAGATTAGCCACTTGCAGACGGCAGGGAGAGGCACGGGGTGTGACGTACTGTATATTTTAGTTGATGAAATATTTTAGTTGACTAAATATTTTAGTTGATGAAATATTTTTTCATTTCAGTGTCACAGTATGACATCGATCTCCAAAATAATAATAAAAAAAAAAAAAAAAAATGAAAGTAAAAATAAAGAAAATAATTGGGGGTCCCCTCGTCACTAGAGGCCCACGGGCCGCGGCCCAAACGGCCCGGTCGTTAATACGGCCCTGGTTGTTGGTGAGGTGACATAATTGTTATATATCTCAAATACATTGGGCCATCTTCTTCAACTACAGTAAGACCTCATTAATAGCCGGTCACCGCGGTTGCACATTTACATGCTGTCGAACTGAAAGTCTCTGTATAACAATGTATTGGCACGGGGAGTATTATGGGATGGGACAACGCAAGCTGGTCTCTGGCGATATGCCAGTCCCAGCGCGAGGAACCCTGGCGACACGTGGCCGTTTACTGCAACTCGTTAGCCAGCCCGAAGCTTCTCTCTCTCTCTCTCTTTCTCTCCCCCCCTCTCTCTTTTTTCTCCCCCCCCCCCCTCTCTCTCTCTCCCCCCTCTCTCTCTCTCTCTCTCTGTCTCTCTCTCTCCCCCTCTCTCTCTCTCACACACACACACACACACACACACACACACACACACACACACACACACACACACACACACACACACACACACACACACACACACACACACACACACACACACACACACACACACACACACACACACACTCATCCTGGATATATGCCATCGTATTTAATATATTAGATTATGTTGCATAGCCTATATTTAAAAAAAATGGTGCATGGACATTAAAAAAATTATTCTATCTTTTTTTGTTTTAGTTTACACTTGTATTTGTTGTATAAAACAATGCTGTGACATATTTGAAAAGAAGCAAAAGCAGGTGAGTACAGAAATGCCAAAAAAAGCCCCAATTGGAAACATACATGCATTGCATAATCAACGTGTGTCCGATACATTTCAAATTAAGGCAAGAGATTTTATTGAACAACATATGCGATAGGCCTACAGGAGCAGTATCCTATATCACTGAGGACGAAATCGATTAACTTTTTTAGAATTCCAGTAACACATCAGCACTTCTTTTCTATAGGCCTACCTTGGAAATTGCAGCAAATAAAGTTATTGCATATACGATTTTATTAAAGATTTGCAAAATCTCAACATTTGTGCGGCGTTATGAATTGCTTAGCACAATAGGAATGTTTAAGCAATTGTGAACCTTTTAGGACAGCCAATGAACGCCATGCCCTATACGTTGCAAGGCCTAAATAACGGATTTCTCTCAAACAACAGTCTGAAAAAATTTATAGCATATAGGCCTATAGGTAAATTTTATTAACATGAGACATGTTTTATAAATACCACTGGGAATTAAGCTACTTCCCTACATTTACTAACATTTCATCTTTAATAATAACTGTACATTTTCAATTGATATTTCACTCAATCATTTTACACAAAGTTGGACACTGAAGAAAAAAAACATTAGGACCATTTGACGCTTGGGCTGCTCGTTAATATAATAATAGGCTGCAGGAAAAGTGAATGGATTGTTCGGCATATAAAATTAAATAGTCTAAACATAAACAACATAATTTAATACAGAGACTGTAATCTAATCAGAGCAATGCTCGGGACAAACGAACACAACGAATAAAGGATATTATCACGAGCAGAGGAAGCGGTCGTGTGTGTGTGTGCGTGTGCGTGTGTGTGTGTGTGTGTGTGTGCGTGTGTGTGTGTGTGTGTGTGTGTGTGTGTGTGTGTGTGTGTGTGTGTGCGTGCGTGCGTGCGTGCGTGTGTGTGTGCATGTGCGTGTGCGTGTGTGTGTGCGTGCGTGTGTGTGTGTGTGTGTGTGTGTGCGTGCGTTTCTCGGAGTGGACCTGCGTAATATAGCAAAATAGGCCCCATGGCACATTGGCCTACAGGCCTGTACTGTAACTCCCCTGGGAGCAACGTCATGTCAATAACTTCCATGGCCCATGTCTCCCCTAAAAAACATTCTATGTCTGTTTGGTCACAGGATAATAATTAGCATTCAATTAAGATTAATTAATGATCGCGCATCACCAGATGGCCCCCGCAACCAATAGTAGCCACCCGGAAATGTGCAACGTACTGAATAATACATGTTTATTAATTATGAAAAGGCGTGTTTAATTCTTCCTGCATGGGGTAAAACTGGCGCCGGAGGTGGATGTCATATGGCACGTGGACGTCGGCCGCGGAACCTCTTGACACGGAGCTCTGAGTGAGAGAGCTGCGCCCAGAGCCCACGGCAGCACAGTAGCGCGTATAGTGGCAGCTCTTCTCGAAGTCTGCGGGTCCCTCGTGTTTGAGGGAGAAAATCCCGTTGATGTTGAGCGGGGGGCTGAGGGCCCCTCCGTCTAACGGGGGACTCGGGCACTCGGGCGACGCGCTCTCGTAAAAGGACTCGTAAGCACCAGCACGGTAGGCGCTGTAGGGCCTGAAGGTCTTGTTGTCGCTGTCCATGGTGCTGTTCCCGCCGTGATGAGGGGCCGAGGAGCCAACCACCTCCGCGCCTTGGTGGTAAGGTGGGTAGATCATGGCGTCAAACGGAGACCTGCCGGTGAAAGAGGCCTCGCCGTTGTGCTCCGCAATGTAATGCCTGGCGTTCAGTTGCAGGCAGCCGGCCACTAGATTAGTGGTGGGCTGAGAGAGTCCCTTGCACAGCGTTTGAACGAAAGTCAACAGGTCCGGTCTCTTCCCGGCGCTGAGGATCTCGGACAGGGCCCAGATGTAATTTTTCGCCAAGCGCAGGGTCTCTATCTTGGACAGTTTCTGGGTCTTGGAGTAACACGGCACCACCTTCCGCAGGCAGTCCAGCGCGTCGTTCAGACCGTGCATGCGGTTCCTCTCCCGCGTGTTGGCCTCCGTGCGCCGCAGTTTGACCCGGTCGAAGCGGCCCTTCGTCGCCGTGGTCTTCTTCTTCCGCAGGCCCCTCCGCCTCGGCAGACCGTCCTCGTCCTCGAAGTCCTGCTCCTCCTCCTCCTCGTCCCTCTCGTCGTCCAGCTCCCTCTCCGACTCCAACTCGTCCTCCATGGTTCTGAGGATGTCGGAGGGGCCGAGGGGGTCTGGTTTGAGTGAAGGCTCTCGGCGTGGCTTACTGACCTTGCAGTCGAGAGGGAAGTCGCTCCTGAACGGGTTCCCCGGCATGTTGGACGAGGGCTCGTCAAATGGCAACGTCAACATGTCGTCCTGTGAGATGAAGAACAAATACAATATTAAAATGTGACATATATATACCTCTCCTCTTCGTTAGGCAACATATTGATGACAAACAAACACAAATACCACGGACACAAAGAGTTTGACAATTATTTTGCCTACACAAAATACAAAATTACAAACTAATGAAATGCACGTTATGTTGTACAAAATGAATACGGATTCATAGGTAGACTATAACTTTGTCTTGCACCAGGGCAGTGCGCACCTAATCAGTTTAACAGCCCATCGGTAACCTACCTAATTGGCCAATTTACTGTGGCCTGATCACCTCTCATGAATCTATTATGGTACAACCTCGTCACATCACAAAAACGACCAAATATTGACAATAATATATAGGCCTATAATAGGAAACACACACACACACACACACACACACACACACACACACGCATGCACACACGCACGCACGCACGCACACACACACACACGCACGCACGCACGCACGCACGCACGCACGCACGCACACACACACACACACACACACACACACACACACACACACACACACACACACACACACACACACACACACACACACACACACACACACACACACACACACACACACACACACACACACACACACACACACACACACACACACACACACACACACACACACACACACACATATTCAATGAATAGTCTCTCACCTGGTTCTGCCGTTAAATTCCAGAGCGCATCTTCCCGGACACCATTCAGCTATATCGCGATGTGAGTGCCAGTGGTGATCCTTCCTTCCACCTGCTCCCGCCTTCCCCTCTTCCTTTCTCTGCGCGTTCTCCTCTGCGTGCGCTCTCCTCCTCCTCCTCGCCCCGTTTGAGAAATTACAGCGATGCCAACCGCCGGAGCTGGTACCCATGCCATCTGCACTGTTCACGTCACCCGCCAGGGTTGCTCACGTGGTACGTGGTCCCGGGGGACGTTTGAATCTCTCTTTTTCTCTGCTGCCTACACCCCCCCCCCGCCCCACCCCGCCCTCCCCATCATCTGTTGGGAGTCCGAGCCAATCTCTTTCCTTCTATAGATGATCCATTTAAATTTCCAACATGAAAGGAAGATGGAATCAGATCAGACTCACACACCCACAGCCAAGATCAAT
>NW_028173660.1:0-2500 GCF_963971535.1 Notolepis coatsorum | reverse complement strand
TATCCAGTGCCGCTTGCTATAGCCATCCGACTTAACGTTAATGCTAGCTGATTCCTAAACTACGGGTTGGGCAAATGGTCATCACAGAATGT
Organism: Notolepis coatsorum; assembly: GCF_963971535.1. Classification (NCBI taxonomy): domain Eukaryota; kingdom Metazoa; phylum Chordata; class Actinopteri; order Aulopiformes; family Paralepididae; genus Notolepis; species Notolepis coatsorum. The sequence goes on along the minus strand of NW_028173660.1, from coordinate 2,408 downwards.
GCGTTAATGCATCAAAAAAAAGTGTGCCATTAAAACAAATTAGCATGAACTAATAATCGCGTTAACTTTGACAGCCCTGATCATAATGCAACATTACTTTAAGAATGATCACAAGCTAAAAATCCAATCCTGTCTATGCAGACAGATTTAGTCAATATATACAATATACTAAATAATATATACAGTCTACATAAGCTTATTTACTTGATTAATGTGTCAGAACCTTTGTCTCAGCATCAGGGAGACAAAAAGTTTATTTTGACACCATATGTTCCAAACTTGACAACAAAACAATGATAGAACAATTATATTTTCAGTCACAAGCCTCTTTTGAAGTCACTTTCACATCCCCATGTGTGAAAATATTCATTAAACGTCTGAAGTCGAGAACTTAGGGTAAAAACTGAATAAATAAATGAAATAACAAATAAAACAAACAGAAAGGTGACAGACACAGAGGGACCCAGGTGTTGACATGCCTCGACTGGTAATAATATGGTAATATGGAGGTGAAAATTATTCATAGGATGTTTACTTGTTTATTTAAATCATAATGCAAATGGGTTTACCTTTGTGGCAGCTATCAGTGTTGTGGGGATAGCTTCCAAAATATGTGTTTATATGTATTATATGTATTATATGTGTTATCGCTCAAGATAACAATGAATTATGAATTTAAAATGTAAAAGTTTAGTGCTCATGAACAAAAGCATTACCCAGGGTTTACCAATGGCTTGTTTTCCTCATGTGACCTCATGTGGCAGGTTCGAAAACGTCCTGTGACCCCTAGCACGGATACTGATGCTTTTCACATTTCTTATACTGTGGTTTCTGTGTGTTGTTGTTGGCGGTGGTAGGTTTTCCTGTAAGAATAATGACCAAATGTTATTCTCACAGTCCTTTACGTTTGGTTGGGAGGGACCTCACTCGACCCCATAGTTGGAGGGAAAGCCTGTCTCAACCTCCACCCCTTTTTGATTCGAGGCTGTTACTGCTGCCCCATGCTTTGGACCCGGCTTTCTCCTCTCTCTCTCTCTCTCTCTCTCTCTCTCTCTCCTCTCTCTCTCTCTCTCTCTCTCTCTCTCTCTCTCTCTCTCTCTCCCTCCCTCTCTCTCTCTCCCTCCTCTTTCTTTGGTCATATAACCTCACAGAATTTAATGAATTAATATTGCATATTTATCAGTATTCATCAGTGCTGATGAGAGAGAGAGAGAGAGAGAGAGAGAGAGAGAGAGAGAGAGAGAGAGAGAGAGAGAGAGAGAGAGAGAGAGAGAGAGAGAGAGAGAGAGAGAGAGAGAGAGAGAGAGAGAGCGAGGAGAGGGGTTCTGGAGGAGACAGAGTTGACACCATGCTTGTTGATTTGAGGGTTGTAAATATGGTGGCAGTGCCAGGCAGGAGTATAGGAGATCAGTGTCTCCATCACGTCCCCAGAGCCCTGGGGGGCCGCGTCCACACCACCTGAGTCCTCCCACTGTCACAACAGCAGGCGTGGCAGGGGGAGACGGCTACTCTATCCTATTCTATTGGGACCATGGATTGTATTGTATTGTATTGTATTGTATCCTTCTGCACTTGACCTTGGAAAGGAATCCCAACATGAATATGACGTAAGAGTGGGGTTCGAATGTGATTCTATTCTATTCTTTCTTTTGTGACCAAGTTTATATTTCTTTACATAAAGTAAAGAATAAAGGAAATTCAGATATCGTTACAATATTATATATTGTTGCCCCCCCCTCCCCTCCCCAAGCCGTCACCCACAATACAGAAGTAATACAGAAAAAGAAACAGAAATGTATTCCATAATGATTTGAAATGCCCCCCCCCCCCCCCCCCCCCCCCCCTCCCTCCCCATGCACGGGTACTTTAGGATGTCAATCAAACGTCGATCAAATCGACCTCCCCGCCCAACCCCACAGGTCAGCAGCATTTATAAATATGTCAAATTGTGCGATACCGTTTCTATGGATCTTCTTTTCTATTCTCTTCTATTTGTCTACAGCTCTTGGGTTTGGTCTGTGATTTAGTGATTCTATTGTGCTGTGTTTTTGTTGGAGCTCATGTTATGTGGGCATTAGAGCAGCTCTGTGGACCAGCTAGCTACATCTTACCTGGGGCTGGTAACTGCTGAGGGGCTGATGGGGCCTGGCTGACGCTCCAGCTAGACTGGGCCTCCGAGAGGGACGTTTGGCAGGCAAGGCGGCTTCCACTGCCACCACACACACACACACACACACACACACACACACACACACACACACACACACACACACACACACATGCATGCACGCACAAGCGCACACATGCACACACACAAACACACACATACTGTAGGCATGCATGCACACATGTATGCATACAATTACTCATTTGCACACACAACACACACACTCACAGATTCATAGACA